>NC_060166.1:25493332-25497107 GCF_021292245.1 Micropterus dolomieu | reverse complement strand
TGCACACACACACGCACACACACAATCTAAAAGAATGATTTACAGACCAACACTGACATTTCCTCTCACATTTGGAAACAGCATTAGACAAGGAGAGACTAGCAGACTGACGGAGATGGACAGAATGACAGGCGCGTGTGCACCCAACAAAGAGTCAAACACAGAAGGAAGAATAATGGCAACTTGTGTAGTAACTGTGGAGTTAACTATTGTGTGTTTAAAGTCAAGGTCACCCTAGTGGGCTGAATTTCTCTCCCTGTTGTCAGCTCACATACTGACAGCTACGCATACAGTTGTGAGCAGCAGAAATGGAAATTTCTCTGACCGTCTCTGTATCTGTCTTTCTTTTATTTGTATTTGCTTGTTGTTGGGTTCAAGTGAGTTAAAATGCAAGCTTGCAGATGTGCGCTTTTGTGCATGCAGAGTTCATGCTGGTGTAAATAATGCAGCAAGAAGAACAGTGTGAATATTCATTAGCTGTGTACCAGTGACAGTTACCCATGTACCTGTCACTCAGAGTCTCTGGTGGGTACAGTTTGGCAAATACTACACACACTCATCCTTGAAAATATCCTGTGGTGTTTACTGTATACTGCCGCTGCATTGGGATATTTGTGCATTTCTTGTTTTTATTCATACTATGCATTCATGTGTACGCACGCATATTTGAGTTTATATTAATGTGGTGTGTTTGCTTGAGGGTTGGGGATGTACTGATTTATTTATTGCATCTGTCCCTGTGAGTCATCATGTAAGCAGGATAGACTGCAGCTTATCTCCTGTGTGTTTATGACCTCCAGTTGATGCTTTCGTGGCCAAGCTCCCAAACGTTCTGCTTTAATTCTAGCACAAGTCCTGCTGGAGAGACAGGTGCGCTAAACATGACTTATCCCTCATGTCCCATACGATTGAAATCTAATTGAACCTGTGTGTGTTTGTGTGCGTGCTCCTGCATGAGTGTGTCTGTGCACTTGAAATGCTTGCACGTTCACACACATATATCCCCCGGAATTCATTTCAACTTCATTCTCCCATCTGCGATCCTTAGAGCAAAGCGCAAGTCATGCAATAGCTCAGCGTGGAGCCGTAAACACGGCAGGTGAAATGGGGCTCGGTCAGCACACAACTCTCCCTGAGCTCCCCAAGAATATTCACATAGTTTTCATTTTCCACAAGATTGGCTCTGGGTGATGGCCACTCGCTAGAAGAAGAGGGAGAGTTATAAAGATATAAAATTCAGGGACCTATACTGAGGAAGAAGTATATGTTTGTGTTTAACATTACCATTATTCCGTCCCTCTTTGAGGCTGAGAATAAGCAGATGGTTTACAAGAGGAATGACAATATATTTTCTTCTGCTATGTTGCATGGGGAATGCAACCTGTTTTTGCATGTCTCTCATCTCATTTGCCTTTTTTTACATTATAGCATGATAATGTATACTATTGTGCATGACCTGGTGTGCTCGTGTTTCCATAGACCCTGAAGGGAAGAATAACACTGTGCTGGGATAACGGACATGCTGGGATGAATCAGAGAAAGTCAGGGTTAAAAAACAGACAAGAATTTCATGTTTTTCTAAAATAATGGTTTGAAGGACAGCAGAAAGTGAAGAAAATTTGTGCATTTCTGAAGGAAAGCTGTGGAGTGGATATGGATAAAAGATAATTGGATGTTAGGAAGGTAGAGGTATGGGAGCTTTGGTTTCCTGTCTAAACTCCAGATCTGACCTTTGGTGGAGTAAAAATATTTTTTAGAGTCCACCTATCCTTCACTGTCTCTGTGTGTTTTCCCCTCTGTATTCTGTATGTCCTCTATTTCTTTCTCCATTTCCTGTATGCCTGACAGCTAAAGCATGTTCTGAATGTGCTTGTGCGTGCGCACGTGTTTGTGCATGCATGATCGCATGATCTGTGTGTATGCCTTCCCGGCATTGTTGCAGCTTCTCCTGTAGTGATAAATCTAGTTACAAAGTAGCCGTAGGGTGGGATAGCAGAGAGACAATCCCACTATTAAAGCTACTGGCAGCCTGCTATTTTTAGCGGTGGCAATCACTGCACTTTCATTATTACTCAACAGAGTGGAGGCATGCAACTCATGATCTCTCATCATCTGTACAGCCTCCAGCAATAAATTATTTTGCATATGCGCACACACACACACGCACACACACAAAAACACACAAACCCACTCAGTTGCTTATTACCACATATTGTATCTGATACGTGTATTGTACAAAAGTGAAACAAGTAGGGAGGGGAGGGGGTATACACCAATACCAATAGTGATAAACCTCCTGAGTTATCATAGTCCGCAGTGCATAATTTGTGTATTTGTGTATGTGAGAATGACTGATTATTCTCTTACTGGTGTAAGACATATCTGCTGTGAGGGAAAATGCCTAGGGATTAATTAATAACCATCTTTGTTCAACACTCCTTTTCCATGTTGTACCATCCACCTAATACAATATAATTCTTTTGTGCAAGTATTAGGTTTTCTTTTTGACTCTTGTCTTCCATATTTAATGCTTGATATTTGATCTGCAACTGTGTATTTAAACTCAAAATTAACACTCTTAAAGTAATGTGCCATGTGCCTATGGCTATTCATATTCAGAAGTGGAGGCACATTGCTTGGTTTCTACTGTCTGCTGTCACATCTCTAGGCTAGCTCTCTCCCCAAATGAGGGAGCGGTACTACTGTATGTAGCTTTAATGTTGGGAGCTGTATGCAGCTGACATTAGCTAAGGGTGATGTAACTTAACTTACACACTAGCTGCATAGCTTTATGTAGCCTGTCTCATCGTTTATCACAAGCAAAAATGTAACTTAGAAACAAGTTCTAACCACATGCCCCATTCCCTCAATATATCACATAGTTAACACTACATTAGCTACTTCCCTACTAAACTAAATTAGGAAGCTTGTGAACCTAGCTAGGTAGCAAATAGCTGGCAAGCAACTGAAACTAGTGCCCTGAAACATATAGCATATACATAAGCTTGCTAGCATTGCTAACATCCCTCACACATAGCTTATCTTTCCTAATGCTTCTTTCTAGGTGGCAACAAAAGTATAATGTGGTACAAGCCATCTCCACAAGCATTACACTGCAGATTTTACAGATTGTTGTTTGTTTCTGGATGTTGTTTTACAGATTAATTCTTTATGGGACAATATCAAAATTTTATTACAAAGATTTTGCTGACATATTCTCCCGCTGCCAGACAGCCGCAGCCTCTCCTTCATTCACTTCAAAGTAAGGATGTTAACAAATAAATCAGACAATACACAAGAAATTCTGTGATATTTCCACAGTTGGGGTCTTGACTGGTCTTGAAATACACTCACCTAAAGGATTATTAGGAATACCTGTTCAATTTCTCATTAATGCAATTATCTAATCAACCAATCACATGGCAGTTGCTTCAATGCATTTAGGGGTGTGGTCCTGGTCAAGACAATCTCCTGAACTCCAAATTGAATGTCAGAATGGGAAAGAAAGGTGATTTAAGCAATTTTGAGCTTGGCATGGTTGTTGGTGCCAGACGGGCCGGTCTGAGTATTTCACAATCTGCTCAGTTACTGGGATTTTCACGCACAACGATTTCTAGGGTTTACAAAGAATGGTGTGAAAAGGGAAAAACATCCAGTATGCGGCAGTCCTGTGGGCAAAAATGCCTTGTTGATGCTAGAGGTCAGAGGAGAATTGGCCGACTGATTCAAGCTGATAGAAGAGCAACTTTGACTGAAATAACCACTCGTTACAACC
>NC_060166.1:25461038-25493232 GCF_021292245.1 Micropterus dolomieu | reverse complement strand
TTGGGACACTTGACAATAAACCTATTTTGTCATTTAGGTATGAGGATGTGTTGCAGCAATGAACCATAATATACAGCTACTGCATTGATGAGGCAGGTGTCATGCTTAAACTCATATTTTTATTTAAAAAGAAACAATATTTTAATTCATTTGATATTCTATAACATATATCTTACTCAAAACACAAATTACTTACATTTTGATAACAAAGAAGTACTTACTAGGAGTAGAAATATGAATAAAAATATTATCCTCTGAGGGTACCAAAATCACCAGGATTTTTTGCAACTTACAACTCAGCAGGGACATGTCACAAATGTGTTTCAACTCAATACACATCTGACTGGCTTACAATAAAAAGTGGAATTTATATAACAAGCTGCTGCATTGGAAGAAACATCTCACAGCAAAAAAGTGATGATGTCTTTATAACAGACATTTCTCACTAATAGGCAATACACAAAGAGGAAGTCAATTTGGAATTTAAAAATTGAGCATTTTATATTTAAAGTAGATCTCAGGCAGTCTGAAAATCCTTCTACAGTTTAATGTTACTATTAAACAGTAGTTTAATGTTATAAGTGAGTTAAACACATTATAACCTTGTTAAATATTTAAAAACTAAGGGATAGTAAAATAAAACAAAATGAAATTTCATAATATGTATTTTATTTTACCTAAAAAACCATGAGACATGTCTTTCTCTAGTTAAAGTTGCTCCTGTGCAATAAATCGGTTATGTCAATAGAGGGCGATAGAGAGCAAAAAGTGTGTGTATTCAGAGTACGTACACACACCGAAAATCCACACACATTTTCGATATTGGCATCTTTTTGAGGACCTCTCTGAAACTTTGAGAGAAGCATGTAAACAGACTCTGGAGGCCATTACAGTGAAAATAAAGTGAGGACCGGCCTAAATGTCCTCACTTTGCAAAATGGTCCTCACTCCAAAGGTTAAAAACCCTTGCTTGTCCTCACAAAGATAGCTGTACAAACACACACACACACACACACACACACACACACACACACACACACACACACAGCCAGCATGGCATGCGTTACCGAACGTAACATGACAGTTTGAGCTTAATCACGGCCAGCTAACATTAAATTACTCTGAAGTTAACCAGACTGGGCGACTTTTTCTCCAAAAACGCGGCTAACTATATTTAACCCCCATTATTTTTGACTAACCACCAGTCTCAACTTTATACAAGTGGATAATGGCGGCGCTTTAGCTAACGTTATTGTGATTAAATCTGATGTTCACTTAGTTTTGAACCGTAACGTCTATGCAATAATCAAACCATGAAAATGAACACATTGTTGTTATCATAAAATCTAAGATAGAAAAGTCAAAACTTGTAAAAAAGTTGTACTGTTGTAAAAAAAAAAAAAAAACCCACCGCGAGCGGATTCGAACGCACTTTGCTTTTCAGATTAAAATTTACTAAGTATTTTTAAGTGAATGTGGTGTGACTATAAAACATTAAATAGTATTTGTAAATATATGATACAATTTACTCTTTCTTCTCAATTAAGTTATTACATTAATATCGCAAGTAAAATTTACACAATTTATTCTAGTTCCAACTTATTCGTGATTTTACAATGTATAAATTACATGAATTAATGTAATAGATTTTACCATACCACAAAGTCATTATTTTCAGTGTATAGAAAACATCTGACTGAGTAGTTTTCATAAAATGACACCTGATTGTTATGAATTAGAAGAAACTGAAAAGAAATGAAAGTAACAACTTGTCTGATTTGATGATGTTGACATGGATAGGTAAATGAATGTTGTGCTGACATGTGGATGATGTCTGTAGAAGGCTGACATGATGATCCACAATAACACAATGACAAAGTCCCTCTAATCATTTTGGGGAAAAGCTCATTGATTAGGACATAGTAATGTTGAGCTACACATTTAAAACCTGAACAAATCGGATTTTTATCTCTTTATTCAGATTGTGGCGCTGCAGTTTGTCCGAGATCAGCTGTGCTTCGCTGGCCTCAGCTCTGAAGTCCAACCCCTCCTATCTGAGAGAGCTGGACCTGAGTGAGAACTACAACCTGCAGGATTCAGGAGTGAAGCTGCTGTGTGGTTTTCTGGAGAGTCCACACTGCAGACTGGAGACTCTGAGGTCAGACACCATTTTTTCCTTCTGTGCTGAGATTAAAATGATATAAAGGTTGTGGTGAGACTAAACTGCAGACATAAGGCTGATATTATTATGTTGTCTTCGCTACAGCACAGGAGCTGCTGCTATCCAACTAGCTAAACTCCTCAATGCAAAATGAGTTAAGCTTTTCTTGCTATTTACTGTGGCTCTGAACACCATCTTACACAGACAGGTGTATAATGCAACAAAACAGAACACACTATCACCATTTTGATAGCTACATGAGTTATCCTATGTAAATATATGTAAAAAAACAAAACGTTTTTTATTAGAAATTAATTTTTCATCTTTCCATGTAATATTATCTTTTAAAATTAACTCAAGTACAACTATGAAATTATTTACTTTTAACTAATTTATTTACTATTTACATTTAACTGACGTTGCCTCTCTGCCGTTTACAAAGTAGATGAAGTCCTAAAGCAAGTGAACAGATTCCTGAAATGACTAACCAGGAAGTCCTTGAGCAAATCCGATATCACACACATTTCAAAATAAAAGCATTCTTAATATTATGCCTTAAGGGCAAAACAACTTCTCTAACTGGTCTGAAGAAATTCTTTGGATAACCTTGATCTGTAGTCTTCAATTCCACCTTTCTCATTCTTACATTTTCTCTGGTGAAAGTCTTTGTGATCACAGAAATTGACCAGTTTTTGGGGGCATCGTGGAACATCTAGATCCCAAGAACTTGAAAGGAGGACAAGCTTCCAGGCGTTCTTGGGGAAAATATGCCATTCTTGTTGTTGCATTTTGCCTCTTAGTCAAGTTATACATTGGTGTGAAACATAGTGGATGAGCCTCTTCCCTCCCAATAGCCAAAACCCTGCTGCCTATCAGCACCTTCCGTCAGGTGAAGGCCTTAATGCTTGATCTGGGCATAATGTTGTCTGACAAGTAATAGAGAGATGTGGTTGTCATTTGGGAGGATTAACATGCTCTTTTCTCAAAGGCTGAGGTTGGCGTATTTCAGTTGGCCACCTAAGCACAGAAGATTGTCCTTCAAAATGGGATAGAGGCGGTAAGGCTTCTGTTTAGCGGTACTGGGTTATTTGATTCCAAAGCTTCAAATTCCTTTGTGAATGCTCTCTTCAGCCCTGATGATTTCCTTTGCTTGGGATAGTTCATCTGCAGTGCGGGGAAAATCGCACTTATGCCAGCACTTGCACATACGGTTAGAGGGCTTGTGAGACCTTGCAATATGAATTAGGAGTGCTATGGCTCGTACAAGAGTGTTGCAGCTGTAGAAGCCTTTAAAGCGATCTGTGCTGAGGCCTTTCTCTTAGAGTTGTCGCATAGCTTCTCACTTGTGGATGGATTTCCAAGTCTAGTTCTGGTTCAACTAAGTCAAATTAATATTATGCCTTAAGGGCAACACAATTATACTGATCCACCAGAGGTGGCGGACTTGAGTCACATGACTTGACTCAAGTCAGAGTCAAGTCGCAAATTTGAAGACCTGAGACTTGCTTGACTAAAACAGACAAAAGACTCGACTTGACTTTGACTTGGAGTTCATGACTTGAAACTTGACTTAGACTTCAGACAGATGACTTGAAAATGACTTGATTTTTTTTAATCAAATACTTGCATTTCCACTTATTCCAACAGTTACGGCATAAACCTGCAACCATGTGTGCTTTCACATAGCAGTCCTGATCTCTGCAACAGCGGTGATGAAAAAGACTGTTAACGTTACATGTACAACACAGACATTCAAGGATTATGTTGACGATGACAGTAGGAAGAAAAGAACAGCGGTGTGCAAAGTCTGCAGCTCAAAAATCAGTGATACGGCCACCACAACATTTTGTAGGTAAGCCAAGCCAATTGCAACCAATTGTGCCGATGACTGACTGGCACTTCATGTAGCCAATAAAATTCTGAAAATAAAGATATCCAGCTTTAAGTAGAAAGTTCATGATCTACCAGCAAATAAACACATCTGCGTCAATCAATGGCATGATGCAGCAGCAGCCACTTGCCGCCAAGGGGTGGTGCTGTTTTTGTAAAAAATGCGCTAAGATATACCCTTAGAAAAACCTGTGTTATTTTTTCATGGTATTTGTGAGGAAGGGGACCTCAGGAAACAATTGGTTTGGGTCTGACAACTATGGATGAAATGATTCCGGCCAGAGAATCAATTCTGAGAGGGTGCTTTATTTATTCCAGCGACAGGTTACGACAGTGAATGGGTGTGGTTCTGGAAATGAACAAAGGACAACTATCTTCAAATCAAATCCTTACGAATAAGGCTTTATTATAAATCTTAAATATTCTAACAGATCTGATGGAAAGCTTCCTTACACTTGGTGTTCAAATAATCTTTATTATTGACATGACCCATATTAGCATTCACTGATTAAAGCTAGCACATGGAAAGACACAGCAAAATTTACAAATAGAAACTGAGAAATACAAAGGCATGCATATTAACATGAAATTAACTTGCTCTACAGCTGAAGAAACATAAGCAAATTCTCACACCCCTAACCCCTAGTGGCTCCAGAGGTGTGCAATCTCTGAAAGAAATATCAATTGTAAGTCGCTTTGGATAAAAGCGTCAGCTACCTGCAACCTTTCTTAAACTGAATTTCTAAGAATTTCATATGACTTGACTTTCATCCCAGTAACTTGAAGTATAAGACTTGATTGTGACTTGGACATGTGTGACTTACTTCCACCTCTGTGATCCACACTGAGTATCTTAATGCTAAAGTCTGTTCTCTTAAGTGGATTAGTCCCTTGACTGTGACAGCAATGTTGAGCTCCACATTTAAAACCTTAATATAACAGGAAACATCTCCTCTGGATATTTCACTCTGAAGCTCTTAAACTCCTGATTTTCAGTTTCTGTTCACCATATTTTAAATAAATGAGAATAATAAATACATATGAATAAATAAATAATCTCTATTTCAACTATTAGACAATAACCAATTATTCAGTATTTTCTTTTCCAACATGTTATGAAGCTAAATGATGCTCATGCTGACTGAATAGTTTAAACTGAAGAAGCTTTGATTTGATGACTCCACTATTGCTAAAAGAAATATTGTAGATGTCTTTTGTTCACATTTCCCCAAAGTTCATGATGACAAATTTCGCATCTTTGGAAACTTTGGGATCTTGAGTCAAATCATAAAGAGCTTGTATTATGCTATTTCCCTCTCCTTTATTGAGTATATACCTTTTTTGTGTATTGCCGCATTTCGACCAAAGGGACTATAACCTGGAACTAGGAACCTTTAGAGGAACTCACTGCGTTTCCACTGAAGGGACCAGGGTCTAAATTTTCAGGGTATTTATTTTACCCCCCAAAAAGTCCCTGCTCGGGGGGTAGTACTTTCCGAATGTACCGGTACCTCTGGGGGGCGGGGCTTGCCTTGCGATGAATTTCTAAAGGGGTGAGTAGAGGCTCCTGGTTTCAATCGAACATGTCTGGTGTTTTTCTACGACTGCTCCTCTCTTTTCCACTGTTGTTTGCAAACCAACAAATCACAATCAACAGTCAAATAGCACACACTTTATGGATGAAAGATTTTGTTACAAATTAATAATTCACCACTCTGAAACTCTTGCTCCAGTCTATGTTCCCCTTACCAGCCCCCCTTACGACCTGCCCTACTCTGCTGATGATTGTCTAGTAGTCTTTAATCAGTGCGTTCTTATCTCAGTGTGTCATAACTGACGTTTTCAGACAGCATGACAAAGTGCCCTGAAATGAGAACGGTCTGGTATTGTGCATGTGCTACTCCCAAAAAAGATCTTGTAGAACTCGGGTGCATCACTCCATAGCTAAACGAAGCGTTCAACACACAGAGTGAAAAGAGGAGCTGCAGCAATGTGCAGTATGACAAAAAATATGGTATTTTTTGAAAATGAAACCATGTAAACAGATTCTGGTACAACTCCTAAATAAAATTATGAACCTGAAAATTAGCATAATATGACTACTTTAAATCAGTTTCTGTGTGTTTTTCTTTGTATTTGGCTGCACAACATGAGTTTGTATAGATGGAGCCACTGGTGGAGCTGCAGAGTTTAAGAGGTGAAGTAAATCAAGGCCAGCAAAGCGTGTGCATGTGAATGTGCACATGCATGCTGCGCAGTCGTGCACGTGAATACATTTTTGATTAATAAAAAAATATTTAATAAAAAAATTAATTAATTAATTATTTAATCAAACACTGGCTACAACAATGTCACAGATAATAGCTGAACTAAACAGCTGTTTAACTGAAAACGACATGGGTCACATTGAGCTTGATTACAACAACATTACCAACAGAGTAAGCATTTTACCAACGAGATACGTAGAATTAACGTTTCAAGGAAAACTTGCACAAATGTTGGGATTTATCCCCGGAGCGGCTTTTAAAACTCACGAGGGAATTACAACGTTTAGAGCTCAGCCATGAACTAACTAGCGATGTTAACGTAGGGATGTATAATATATTTGTTTATACCGATATTGTTGGTCATCAAACAGTAGGGGATAGTTACGTCCCTCTTTTAAGAATAGTACATATATCGGGGCCAAACAACCATATGATCACAAATACTTACGACAGACCACACTATCTGAGGCTCTGCAAAACACACATTGATAGTATCGAGATTTCTCTCAAGACAGATCAGAATCAACATATCCCTTTGACGTACGGCAAAGTGATAATAAAGCTACACATTCGACCCGTAAAATATAGGTATTAGACAAGGAGCAAACATGTACCATCACAATGCGAACAAATACGTTGCATATTATACAGCCCGAGCGGGTGGTGATTTACCAGGATACAGCGGCCTCGGTGCTCAGTATGGTGCAGGGTTAGGGGGTATCTTTAGGGGTCTGTTTAGATTAGCATTCCCCTTATTCAAGAAAGGATTTACATTTGTTGCCCCTCATTTAAATTACTAACGTCATGAACAGGCGTCAAGAGGGGTCGGGTATAGTGGCCGCGGCCCCCCGACCAATAAAACGACCTCCTGGGAAAAGAGGGAGTTCCCCACCAAAGAGGCGTAGCTGAACAACAAATAGGAAGACCCATACCAAGACTAGGGAAAATAAACAAGCAAGGAGAAGCAAGTCGACAAAATGTCAGAAGACAAGAGACATTTTCTAACGAGAATGTCGTTGGTACATAACCTGTCACAAGAGTGCATCAAGTTGGAGCTAGACCTGTTTATGGTGAGAATGCATCTACGTCGAATTCCCACCTCTAGCAGCGGTATCAGACTCTGCACCCCTTGAATTTTTCATTCCAGCTAGTACAGAGGACTACCTGGATCTAAACAATACGTTTCTGTACACGCGCGCAAAAATCACCAAAGCTAATGGCGGAAACCTGGATCAAGCAGACGAAGTAATAATAATAATAATAATAATAATAATAAATTTTATTTATAATGCACTTTACATTTCAGGGAAATCTCAAAGTGCTACAACAACAAGGGGTTAAAAACAGTTCCAGAAAATAACAATCGCAATAAAACACCGTAACAAAAAATGTAAAACCATGACTGTTAAAAGGCCTTTTGAAATAAAAAAGTCTTTAGGCCCTTCTTAAAAACCTCCAGAGTTTGTGGGGCCCTTAGGGGCTCTGGGAGGGCATTCCAGAGCCGTGGGGCGACTGCCTGGAAGGCCCTGTCTCCCATGGTGGAGAGAGAGTCCTTGGTTGGTGCAGGCAGTGGGTAGAGGTGGAAGTGGGCTTTATCAACTACCCTGGATGTACAATATTTTCACAGGTCGACATATTGTTGGGGGACCGACTCATAACGCAATCATCAAACACATATCCTTACAGGGGTATAATAGAGTGCCTTTTGAACTACGTAAAGGACGCTCTGCAGACACAGTTTGGATCCGGACTATTTTGCATGGATACAGCAGGTCATATGGACGACGTAACGGCTGGAGGACGCAACAAGGGACTAGTTAAAAGAGTGGAGTAAACACAAGGCGGCCGCGTAGTGGAGCTAATATCCCCTTTACGTTCTGACTTGTTTTTTCAAGATAAATGGAGTAGACCTCAAGATAAAATTCATGAGCTAAAAACAAATTTTGCTTAATGCACAACACTGTAGACGACTTTCGGGTTAACATTATGTCAGCAAGCCTGTTTGTAAAGAAAGTCACCGTATCTCTGGCTGTTAAGCTAGCTCACGCTTATGCATTAACGCATGGCAACGTTAAATATCCCATAGACAGAGTCTGTCTTAAAAACTTTTAGCTTCCCAACGGGCACTCGTGTTTGTAATCAAGAAAATGTATTCTTGGGACAAATACCTACATTTATTGTAGTAGGATTTGTAGATCATGAGGCATTTAGAGGTAGTTATGCGCGTGGTCCATTTACATTTAACCATTATGATATAGAGTTTTTATGTTTATACGTTGACGGCCAACAATATCCATCAAAACCCTTTCAACCCAACTTTACCAGAGGGAAGGCCATCAGGGAGTATCTTCAATTGTACTCGGCAACTGGGAAGTATCTTAAAAACAACGCTATGGCCATAACCCGCGACGAGTTTTGTAATGGATATAGTCTGTTCTGTTTTAACCTGAGCCCTGATGAAGGATGCGGAGACCATATGTTGCTCATTAAAAACGGTAGTGTTAGACCAGAGGCTCGTTTTAGAAATCTGCTTCAACGTGCAATAAATGCGGTTATTTACGCCACATATGATTCTATAATAGAGATATCTTCAGGAAGACAGGTTCTCATTGACTTTTTCTAACTTTAACAAAAGATAGTATGAATACGATAGAACTGTCAAAAGTACTTGACAAGGTAGTGAAGCAAGGCGTCTTTCTTGGAGTATTTGCTAGTGACCAGCTTCTTAAATCAGTTATTAAAAAGAGACCCGCCATGATGGTGGTAAACACAGACCCCTCCCACCTTGGAGGACAACACTGGGTCGCTATCTTTATTGACAAGCAGGGTGTGGGGTCATTCTTTGACAGTTTTGGGAACTCACCGGTATACTCACATTTTCCTGAATCCTCCTGTCTTTCTCAACAGTAATTGTAAGTCCACGCAACATTCTGTTAGACAAGTGCAAGATGTGGATTCTGTAGTGTGTGGTCAGCATTGTGTGTCTTTACCATATGGATAGAGGATTATCTTATGACAATGTAATGACTAAATATAGTAAAACGGTCATGCAATGATATTATGGTGTTCAAATTTGTGAAAAAAATACGACCCTCGGTTGTATGTGGTCAAAATAATTATGCAGAATATAACCAGTGTGTCCAAGTATCAGATTCTTTTAAGTGTGTATAATAATATTAGAAGTTGTGTGCCGTTCATTATCAAAATGATTTATAGATTGCAATGTTTACGGCAATGTTTTTTATTATGGTGATATACACTGACCTAAAGGATTATTGGGAACACCTGTTCAATTTCTCATTAATGCAATTATCTAATCAACCAATCACATGGCAGTTGCTTCAATGCATTTAGGGGTGTGGTCCTGGTCAAGACAATCTCCTGAACTCCAAACTGAATGTCAGAATGGGAAAGAAAGGTGATTTAAGCAATTTTGAGCGCGGCATGTTTGTTGGTGCCAGACGGGCCGGTCTGAGTATTTCACAATCTGCTCAGTTACTGGGATTTTCACGCACAACCATTTCTAGGGTTTACAAAGAATGGTGTGAAAAGCGAAAAACATCCAGTGTGCGGCAGTCCTGTGGGCGAAAATGCCTCGTTGATGCTAGAGGTCAGAGGAGAATGGGCCGACTGATTCAAGCTGATAGAAGAGCAACTTTGACTGAAATAACCACTCGTTACAACCGAGGTATGCAGCAAAGCATTTGTGAAGCCACAACACGCACAACCTTGAGGCGGATGGGCTACAACAGCAGAAGAGCCCACCGGGTACCACTCATCTCCACTACAAATTGGAAAAAGAGGCTAAAATTTGCAAGAGCTCACCAAAATTGGACAGTTGAAGACTGGAAAAATGTTGCCTGGTCTGATGAGTCTCGATTTCTGTTGAGACATTCAGATGGAGTCAGAATTTGGCGTAAACAGAATGAGAACATAGATCCATCATGCTTTGTTACCACTGTGCAGGCTGGTGGTGGTGGTGTAATGGTGTGGTGGATGTTTTCTTGGCACACTTTAGGCCCCTTAGTACCAATTGGGCATCGTTTAAATGCCACGGCCTACCTGAGCAGTGTTTCTGACCATGTCCATCCCTTTATGGCCACCATGTACCCATCCTATGATGGCTACTTCCAGCAGGATAATGCACCATGTCAAAAAGCTCGAATCATTTCAAATTGGTTTCTTGAACATGACAATGAGTTCACTGTACTAAAATGGCCCCCACAGTCACCAGATCTCAAACCAATAGAACATCTTTGGGATGTGGTGGAACGGGGGCTTCGTGCCCTGGATGTGCATCCCACAAATCTCCATCAACTGCAAGATGCTATCCATCAATATGGGCCAACATTTCTAAAGAATGCTTTCAGCACCTTGTTGAATCAATGCCACGTAGAATTAAGGCAGTTCTGAAGGCGAAAGGGGGTCAAACACAGTATTAGTATGGTGTTCCTAATAATCCTTTAGGTGAGTGTAAAATCCAGAGTCCTCTATGTTTGAGACTATGACAAGACTGAATAGAAATTCAGTCGATTCTGAGACGAGACCTTCAAAAAGACCAATCTCAAGTACTACAATATTACCTGATAAAGTTTGGTGTTATCATATCAGCCTATGGTTTTTCAGTGGAATTGTGTTGTGGTACTATAATCATATGTTGTTGTTTTTTATGAAATTCAGTTGTCTAAATTAATGATTCCAATGGAAAATTATCAAAATTCATTTTTTTTAATTTATGTATGTGAAGAGTTTTGTCTTCATACAGCATTGTTTATTGCACTAAGCATAAATTAGATTATTCTAAATAAAATTATGCACACATTTGCTATTTTGTGATGTATATTACACATCCAAAACACAACATATTTTTAACAGTGCAAAACAGTGCATAAACCTGTGAGATGGGATCACTGACAGCTCCAGAAAATCCTCTGGGTCGGGCTGCTGTATCTACACCCTCAGCTGATCTGTAGCGAGTGTGATGTGAGACTTTTAACCCACCTTCTGTCCGGAGCTATCTCTACAACTTAGCACTGCAGGATTTAGATAGCAACGCTTTTTAGATTAAAAAAAACTTAAGATCTTTTGATTTATCTGAGTAAAAGAGAGATAATGAGAAAGAGAGCTGGGAGGAACAAGAAGCACAGCTCCCCTCCTCCCTGCACCCACTGTCATGCCCGTGTGTTCGTGGGTGTGCTGGACAGGCGGAATGGCTTGTTTATGGGCAGATTAATTGCTTTTATGGCCTTGTTTCTGCCTGTGAATGGTGCTGGGTGTTTTAATGAACACTCATGCTGCCTGCCTGCCTCGCCAGCCTGCTGTGCCATTCATGCTGCTGCTTTTTAGAGCATAGCCAAGCTTTAGCTAGAGCCCACCACAGCTAATGCTCACTGCATGGCCCTGCACAGGTGGCTGATTTCATTGCCATGTGTGTGTCTATGTGGCTGTGCACTTAGCCTTGCTAAGAGGCCCAGCACAGGTGGGTGGTTCCATTCAAGGCCCACAGGGCTGAGGGCGACCAGCAGTTAACTGGACCGTGACTTTAATCATTTCCTGCTGAGCTGAGGAGAAGTAAGCCAGGGTTTCCACAGTGTTAAGCTACGGTCATAGACACAAAGATTCTTCAAAAGACTTTCAGAGAAGGCGATAGAGTGATAGCTTTGAGAGGAGGTGAGTGGGACCATTTAGTGAAAAGGTTGAAGGAATTAAGACTAGGTAAGCGCTTTTCACCTAGCAGCTTTACATGGATCAATTAAAAATAAAGCACTATCTCCCCCTCTCTAGTTCTCTGCCCTTCCCCTCTTACTTCATCACATCTAACGGTGCATTTCATGTCCCTCTCTCTCTCTTTTCAACCCCTATTTTCTCCTTTTGTCTTCATTCCTATTCCTCTCTTCCTCTCTTTCTCCCCCCTCTCTCTCACACTCATTAATCAGGTCTGCAGGCTTTCTCTTTCTTCTGGTTTTCTACTTCATTAAGTCTGAAACAGCAATGGTCCACTGCTAATGGACAGTCTCAGCTCTAACTCACAACTCAAGCCTGGCTATAATTGTTTGTGCGTGTGTTTGTGTGTGGGGGGGCATTTTGTGAGTACCAAATGTAAACTTGTGCACATGTAGTTTTGTCACAAACATTGTTAAGAAATGAGGTTTAATGTTTCTGTTTAATTGGTCATTTGCATGTGGTTTTACAGAACTATCAAATCATGATGACCTTCACTTTACTTATCACACCTTTAATGGTTTACTCCACCTATTTTACATGTTAAAGTCAATGTAACTGTCACAGAGGGTACAGCACAGCCTGAGTAAACAAATGATCTTGTGTTTTTGGAGATTGACCCATATTATGGCCTAATGATCAGAATATCTTGCAATACCTATGCTGTATTGATTTGACCTCTGATTTGGATCTAGAGAGGGCTTTTCGTGTGTTGTCAGGAGTTTAGCAGCTACCCTCTCCTATAACGGGACGGGTGAGGGTAAGGGTTATCAGTTGGTTGCAATCTGCGACCTCACCACTAGAGGCCACTAAATCCTAGATACTGGTCCTTAAAGTGTTCTTTGGTTTGTAGGTGAAATTTAAACTCTTCTGACAAGAGGGCTTTGGTCTAAGTTCTTCCACTGAGAGCTCTAAAAAGTAATTTCCTATGGGGAAAGCACAAATATGGTTTTTCACAAAACTTGTTCAGATAATGATAAAATTTTAAAATAAAGTTCATATCACCTTAACTAAAAAGCCCCTGGGGAGCTCTTATTCCTTAGTCTACGTCTATTTTACTACTCTTTCCACAACTGCCTTTACAATGTTATTAAGCAAAAATGCCGATCCTCCATTTGACCATAATGTACAATAAAAGAGAATTTACGGTTACATACATTTACCTTTAGATCTTTGCATATATATTGCTCTACACCCAGCAGTGCAGTTGTTAGTACAGCGGTGTTCTGCTCGGCTGCCGTGGAAGACAGGTACTATTGAGCGGTGTTGTAAAAAGAGCTGCTTTACTGTGTGTTTGTTCTGGCATGTTAACGGCTGGCTTTACAGCTCTGATTATGGCCCTCTGGGGAAGCTGGTAGTGGTAACACAGGGAAAATGTTGCAGGCAAAAAGGACAGGAGGAAGCGATAATGTACATTGCCTCAGTTTGTGCATGCCTTTACAGTGACGTTAAAAAGATCCTCATACGGGGTACATTGTTCTCTTCTGAATACTGCTACTATGTTTTTGTTAAGCACAGGAAACTCACAGAAAAAAAGACCTTTTCAGCGCTCTTCTCCATCAACATCATCATTACCTTGTCATTTATTATTATTTATATTATACAACAGTGATGTGTTGTTGAACCTTTAATCCATGGTTTTGTATTAGTTTCTGTGACTGTCTTTAGATTTTCTCCCTGCTCCATTTCCTCTATTCTCAGTATGCAGCTCTTCTCTCTGTCTCTGACACCGTCAGTCATTAGCCTAACCCCCAGAGCAGAAAGACGGGCTGTGTGTGTGTGTGTGTGTGTGTGAGAGAGAGAGTGCTATAGAAAGAGAGTGCCAGCCTGCTCTGATTGCAGGGTCACTAAGGGACGATTGTGTCTGGACACTGAATCCCTATGGACACTGGCAAATCGTCACACACATGCAGGTGCCAGAAGACACAGTATCTGGCCAGGACTGGCTACAGATAACAGCACCTGTCCTCAGTTGTTATCACTCCCACACACACACATACACAACACACAGTGTACTGACAGGTTCTGTGTCTCCATGGCAGAGGAGACCGATGAGGATGTGAATGTGATGGCATAGATGGCGCCGGCTGGCTGGCTGGGCCAAAGGACCCCAGGGAGGCTTGACTGATAGAGGCTGCCTCCAAGCCCTCTGGATAGCTTGTGTGTGTGTGTGTGTGTGTGTGTGTGGGGGGGGGGGGGGGGGGGGGGGGGGGGGGGTTGTGTGTGTGTGAGAGAGGGGATCTATATGGTATGGCAGACTAGGTCATGACAGCTTTTTGGCTGAAAGCTGACTAGAATAACTCCTAGCCTCATGGTTATACCATTATTGGGTTAGGAGTATTTGGTCAGTTTCCAAACAGAGCTAATAAAAAATAATCCATGCATGGATAAGGGGAGTTAAAATTAATGCTTATGTGGCTTTGTTTGCTTAAAGATGGCTGACATATTGTTGGTGGTTCCAGGCAGTGGTGAAATGTAACATGGTACTCAATCACTGCACTTTACTTCATTATTTCTATTTTATTCTTTATTATTTGCTTTCCATCCTTTATCCTTCTATATCACTACAATTTACATGGAAGTATTGTATTTTTTGTACTACATTTATTTTACAGCAGTACTTGTTACTTACATAAATCAATTACATATAAAGCGTGATGAGCTTATAAAATATGATGCATGTTAAGGATGAAACTACCCAACACCGTGTAAGAAGTTCTAAATATTTCCATCTCGATCAACTGCAATGATAAAATGCTACTTACATGTGAATGTATCAGTAATGATAATCTAATAGTATACTTTAAGATAGTGTAACATTCACAGTAATGCCAGTGCTTCTCATAATTTAAAAACATTTTGCTAATAATAGCAGGTCATATAGATTATTGTTAATAACCCGATAGGATAAATTTGTGTATTGCATATCTGTGCAAACATGCAGTACTCGATTTCATTATGCATGCAAAGAGGTTCTAAACTTGCTTTTGCTCATTGGTATATTGGATTCCTGGTTTTATGTTATATATATAGAGAGAGAGAGAGATATTCAGACTTTCATTCCATATATTCAGATGGGCAAACTTCATATATATATATATATATATATATTTATCATATATATATATATTATGGCATGCCATTTAGGAATATATATATGCTGTTTGTCGATCACGATGTCTGGTTGGTTAGCCATCACCAGTTTGTCAGTCTGGATCTTGAAGTCCCACAAGATCTTAGCTCGGTCATTCTCAACTACCTTAGGAGGTGTCTTCCATTTTGACCTTGGGACTTCCATACTCATGGCAGATGTTCCTGTACACTATGCCAGCTACCTGGCATTATGGCGTTCCACTTACGCACTTCCTGCCTGCATCTTACACCCTGCTGTTATGTGTTGTACTGTCTCAGTGGCCATCCTGTCGTCTTGGCTCCCGCTTGCTGTAGCATATTTGTTGTACCTCATCAATTGTATCTCATCAATCTCTAGTTGTGATAGGAGCGGATGTTAGAAGGAGTTGTTTCTTTGTCAGTGTTGATGATGGGTTTCAAAGCATCCATATATCCCACAGTCTATGCATATATTGATTGCTTGTATAGTAGCATTGCATCAGATCCATATTTTCTGCTCTAGTCCATGAATGTCTTGTTCCACAATCACCTGTACCAAAGTCAGTGGCATTAACCACTGAGCTATCCAGGAGTTATATATATATATATATATATATATATATATATATATATATATATATATATAACATAAGTAAGCTGAGTGTTCAGTTTAGTTGTAGGCTAAAAGACAAAAAATGCACACTGTGTGTGTAATAATAATAATAATAATAATCCTTATTTGTAGAGCACTTTTCAAAAACAAGTTACAAAGTGCTTTAACAAGTGTAAAGAATAATACAAAAAAAAAAACGAGTGTGTGTGTGCGTCTGTGTGTCTGTGTGTGTCTGTGTGTGTGTGTCTGTGTGTGTGTGTGTGTGTGTGTGTGTGTGTGTGTGTGCAGCTTTCTGGAGACTGTATACCAGATTTAATTGAGTTCATCAGGAAAACTAACACAGCTGCCCAATGTTATGCAGTGCTGGATGACGATAGAGTGACAATCCGGAATCTGTTGCCAGCACTTCACATCAGGAAGCTCATCAAGTATTGAAAAGGAAAACCAACTTAGACCGAGGGACTGTAGAGGGAATACAAAACAAACAAGATGAGATGAGAGTAAAGAAGTAGATACAAAGAAGTAGAAAAAACATCTTTTTTATGTTGCAGGGAGAGAAGAAGATAGTGACCTTAAAGAGCAACAGCGGACGGATTCACACTTAAAGGTCTAGTTCCTGAATCAAACCAATGCGAGGATGATACATTGTTTAAATATCCAGTTTGCCTTGACAAAGGCAAACTTAAGCTGTGTGGTAGAAATGCTGTTCGATTATTGGTCATACAGTCGGCTGGTAAAAAAAAAAAAAAACTCCAAATACATACAACAGTACAACAGTATTGTTGATGCAATTTGTTTACTTTCACACAACACTACTCAACAGATCGCTGGAATCCATTCTTCATTTTATCGCTGAAAATCTTTAATACCGCAGTGTTCTTACCCACCTCTAGTAATTGAGAAATATTCTCTTCAACCCAAATATTCAGGAGGCAGCTCACTTTGTCGCTAGTCAAAGTTTGCCCCTTACTAATCGACGTTTTGGTAGCAAATGCACTATTAGTTCACCAGTCACTAAAACAGGATGAGAAAATGTTTTATAGCCAATTAAATGGCCCACTCAATACTATGCTTCCTATTGTAGGTTTAAATGGTGTTCACAGCAGAAATGAACTACTCCACTTAACAGCAGTCTGAGACCACCCCTTCGAGATGGACCTGGGAGCGGATGTTTGGTCCACACCAACGCAAGCGAACCGCACCAGAGGGGTACAGGCTCCAGGGTTTGGTTCAGTCGGACCGAACAAGGCTGGTGTAAACACGCCCAGAGTTGAAAAAAGACTAAGACTATTTTTGTGGGGTATTTTAATAAGCTCTTTAGATGTGTGTATGTTTGTGCATTTGTCTCCTCTCTATGTCTGTCACTTTGTCCCCTGAACTGTGTTAAGGGAACATTTATAGGAGCAGGATAGCTATTTAAATCATGTGTGTGTGTGTGTGTGTGTGTGTGTGTGTATGTGTGTGTCTGCATCAGTTGGAGGTGCAAGGGACAGATTTACGCCGCATGTACAGGACAGTTGAAGGCCATATACCAGGCAGGCCATTTCTCTCTTTTCTGCGTTTCTCTGGCTGGCTGGCATTGGTCCAGTTTAATTTCTTCAGAGCCCATAGGCTTGTTCTTTCACCTACAAATCCCTTCTTCTCACCGCCAATGAAGAACCTACTTTCATATTCTCTTCCTCTTTAACTCCCTCGACGGCTCTCAACCGAATCACTTTCTGCCTCTCTTCAGAGTTCTGTATCTTTATATCTCCCCTGCCCTTTGTCCCCCACTCTGTCTCCTGTGTTGTCTCTCCTCCACAATACAGCTTCCTACTAGAACTGATGAATCAAACTGCTGATTTCAGCAGGAACAACACCAGAAGTATGTTCTCTAATAAAGAAATTCCCTTCCCCAGTCTTTTTTGTCAAGTCAAGTCAGGTTACGTCATTCTCGATTGTCCCATTACAGAATGTGATGTGCAGCCATGTTTTATCAACCACGCCACACACAATTGTAAGACAATAAAAAATGATAAAAACAACTATAAGGCAGTTAAAACAATAAGACTGTAAAACGATATGAAAACAATAAGCAGTATAAGAACCCTGAGATCATATCAGATTTGAGGTGGCATAAAGTGCATATAAAAAGCAGAGAGGGCAGCTGTTAATGGACATGAGCTATTCCATGTTCAGCATATCAATAGCTATACAATACAAAGTCATTCTTTTAGTGTTTTTTTCCTCATAGCAGGTGATCTATAGCTGCAGCCTGAAGACAATAGCTCAGGTTGTTTGCACAGAGAGTGGTCAGGAGAGTCTAAGATTGTTTTGGCCTTCCTAAAGACCTGCCTGTTGTAAATATCCCTAAACTGAGCTTGACTCTACCCACCTGTCCTGCTTGGCACATTAGCAAGCCTGTCAAGCCTATTCTTAATGGCGACGTGTATGGCCATCAATACAAAAGACTAAAACTGTTTCTGTCAAAAAGCTAGAGTCATCAGAGCAGCAGAGGAAAATAAATTTTTGTTTCTGAATAGTTATATCATGTTGTGAACACAGTTTTCTGCCAAGAATTTAAAGTGTAATTGTGGGCTTTGACGATTTTTACAATCAGGACTGGATGTCCTTTTGTGTGCATTTGTAGTTTGTTGATGTGCATTTTATTTTGTTGAACAGGCACATTTCTCAATTTATTTCAGCCTGTGTGAACATTTACAGGTTTAAGTTTAGCAGAGGGGGCTGAATTTAGGCCAATTTTGTACCAAAGCAGACATTCAAACTTGTGTTTGGCTAGAATTTAACTAAAATGCTATGTCTCCCTGCCTCCTTTGCTCCATCATGATTGCCACAATGGATTTGCTCCTGAAATGTCTCCTCTGCCTAGGTACAGAGCACACTGTGGTATGGCAGATCCACCTGGAACCCTGTCCTCTTCTGCAAGAGGGAGGACAGTACATTTCTCATAATGTGATTGAATCATAATTTTCTCCTTTTCCACTTCTCTTAATTCTGCACTTTCTCTTCTCATCACCTCCTCATGCCTATCTTGTTTTATCTTCATTTATTTTTGGGAAAGTGGGATTAAGGAGGAAATACTGATGAAAGAGGGAGAGCTAGAGAGGGGGTGATGGATAACATAAGAAGGCTTGAGGGCTGTATTTGGCTGTCGGTAGCTCAGTTTCCTCTGTTGTTGTATGTAGTGTTGGTTCAAGATCTCTCCTCCATCAGCATCTCCCTCTCTCCCTCCCTGCCTTCTTCTCTCTCGACTCTGCCTGACTCTGCCATAAATTCACCAACACACACATTTACACACACACACACACACACACACACACACACAGCAATCAATACAAGCCTGCTTGGCGCTGCCAGAGCCCAAAATGACTATAGATCTTCTGTCGACACTGCCACTAAATTATGCAAACCTCTGGTTTATGTTCCAGTACTTTTTTGGCATTCCTACTCCAGATACGGGATGGGGTTTTCCACTGAGGCATGGAATGGAAGGACTCAGGTTTGCAGAAGAAGAGGATTTTGGACAGGACCAAATACATTACATACAGCATTTGGTTTGGTGCAAAATAATTGCAAAATGTTTACTGCTATAGATTTTCTAGATCAATACCATATATTAAGAAGAAGTTGTAAATGTCCTGCTGAAGTCAGGGGTTTGTTTAGGGTTAAATAATAAGCTCCGGATATCAGTGTTGAAATTTCTGTTTTGCAAGCATGCACACACATATCACACAAACATCACCAATAATAAAATCAATGATACAAAGGTAAAGAAAAAAATAGACACAGTGCAAGATTCGATCCTCAGAGTGCCATTCAATAAATTCAGAGTGGAGTATAGTCTTGAAAACTATATATTCACAAAGGTCAAACAAACTGTTTAATTAAAGTGTTGTTAATGTGAATTATTATGAAGCACATGAGCGGACGAGCAAAAAGGGCAGTTTTGCTGAGATTTGACATGCTCTTCATACTGTGTTGCGGGAGTCACCGGTGGGACAAATCTGACACAAACCAAAATTACTTCACATTTCAATGTAATCTGACATTTTCTCCTTTAGATGTTCCAACAAAAAAATTCCAAAAATACCCATAAATTTTATGCTAGTTATTTACCTAAAAAGATACATAATTACAGCGCAAATATCAACAGATAATTATCCAAGCTTAGTGATGACAGTATGAGAACTGATCATAATCTGCAGCAGTAATGCAATTATCAGCATGTTAGTTTTTGCTCAAATTTACTGTGATTTTGCTATTAAATGTGTTTTTGTATGCCGTCACAGCGTCATTATAATTAGATTTAACACAATCTCTGTTTGATGTAATGTTTGTACCACTGATGAATTATTTTAAAGGAACACTAAATAAAGGAGAGGATGATATGTAGTTGAGCTGTTGATAGAAAGGCTAGTATATAAATGAAGATTCTTCTGTGTGTGTGTAAGGACATGCTCATGTGTGCATAAAGGTATGCAGGTCCTGCAGCCTTATAAGTACATGTTTTTCCACGTGGACATTTGCATTAATTTTTGTTTATGTCTGTGTGTGTGTGTGTGTGTGTGTTCTTGTTTCTGAGGTGGGTTAATAGTTTGCCTTGCCATGCCCATGGCAGGGCTATCAGTAACTCTAACGGGAAATTGAACTGATCGGCTCATTCAGTCTCCCAGCAACTCCATTACCCAGAACCTAACAATCACACACACACGCACGCTCTCTCTCTCACATACACACAAAGAGACACTCACACAAATTACCCCTCCTCGTATATACTTGGCACATCTTTCCATCATTGCCACTTGCTCATTTCTCTGTCTGTTGTCTCTTTCCCTACCCAAGTCTTTACTTTGCATTTCATTTATTTCAGTGTCTTTTAAGTTAATTCTTCTTTTTTTTTGTTTTACTTTATTTTCATCCTCTCTGCCTTGTTCTGCCCATCTCAAAATTGCCCAAATGGCACTTTTTTAGTCTGCTCAAAGGTGTCTAACTGGATGTGTGTGTGTGTGAGTGACCGACGGCAAAAGAGAGAGACATCTTTCTGTTCAGGATTTGGATTTGGAGAGGCGGAGGTGACTTTAACTCAAAGAAGAAAGTTCGGGGAGGTTTGGGTTTTTACAGAATCCACATCCGAGCCACACTTAAGTTTTTGCAGTTTTACTTTTCATCAAAGAGAAATTGGGAGGGAAAGGCAAACCGACAGAAAGAGATGAGAAACAGCTCCTTGGAAGCAATCATTCATCACTAGTCAACATGATGACTTGATTCTGTTTAATGACCAGCTTGTTCCTTCTGGGAAGGAGAACACTGTCTTCCACAGTAAAATTAGACAAACAAGATAGACCTTTTTATTTTAAAGAAAAGATATGATGCTGTTGTGTTTCCACAATGACTTTGTGTTTAGCTGAAAATTTTGTGAGACAGTGTTTCAGTTAGATACATATATATGTACTCATTTACACTTCAAAGGGGTACTTTTCTGAGACCCTTTTGTAGTTATTAAGGGGGAAGCATATATATATATATATATATATATATATATAGATATATATAGATAGATAGATAGATCACTCTATAATGAATATTAAACACCTAGGGCCAAAATGGCAAGTAACCACTGCAGTACAGCGATTTTTCTTTCTCGTGCTGTAGTTAATTTAATAGATGTAATATATTTCTCAGTGTGATTCTATTTATAGGCCAATCTGGCATCTAATAGATGCAATATATTCTTTCATGCATACTTCATTATGCAATAATGGAGCAATCAAACAAAAAGTCAAATAAAAGTGGGGAATTTAGCAGGTTTCACTGTAAACACACACACACACACCTGCAAACATAGTGATGCAGCTGGTAGCTGCTCGGTGCCCTGATGTGACCCTCTTGGCTCATCAGGAAGAACTGTTCCACTTAAACTTTGTTGCTCCCTTGTAATTGAATTAGTCTGCTCAATTATGTAGAGGCAGGCCTGTCCTCATTACACAGCACTATTAAAGCTCGAGGATGGAGCAGAGGGGAGGAGAGCAGCAGGCAAGGAGTGGAGAGCGGAGCGAAAAGTCATTTTAGTGAAAGTGTAAAGTTTCATGGCTCTAATCTCCAACCTGTCTGCTACATCTGTGCAACAACTGTGCCACAGTTCATGAATTATGTCCGGCTATATCTTCGCAGCCTTGCCTGTCTCTCTATGTTTGACTTTCCGCTTAGACTCTCTCTGTGCTTCTGGGCCAAATGCCTGGAAAATGCTGAATCTGCAATTTGGCCAAGTTCTTCCCAAGCTTACTCCACTAACTTTACAAGAAAACATCTAACTGAGCCTAAATGCTTCCAAACCACTCGCTGCAGGGGTCCCTGAGCTCAGCACAATGATCACACATCTGCCAAACACATTCACTCATATTTGCTGGCACACATACACTGTAGAGATATTCTCTTACTGCAAGGGCTTCTCCCTGTGTCTCCACCAAAGCCACGTATCTGCTTTCTTATTTTGGTCTCTATGTCTCTCATTTTGTCCCTCTCTCATACAGAAGCAGCTGAAGAGCCTCCAGAGTGGCTTCAAGCATGTTAATTATGAAGGTTTCCAGCTGCAGAGGTGGGTTCACACACCACACACACACACAATAAATACAACACAGACTCAGAATGAGCAGTCTGCTCTTCTTCTGCTGTGAAAGCCCATTTCCCTGCAGATGGGGACCAAGCCATCTTTGTTTAATTACTGATAACCCAGACTGAGATGTGTCCTCTGAATGTCCCCTACTCCCCTTCCCCTTCTCTCCCGGCTCAGTAATCATCTGACCATGGACCTAGACAACAACATCAACATCAATATGCCGTCCATTGAGACCAAAGTGTTGATGTGAGTATATTCTATCTAAAGCTGAAATGGAGCACATTTAATCTTGATTACATACTGCTATCTAATAAAGCAGAAACCTGCCTCCTAGATACCTTTTTTGTAATTCTAACCCTTCCTCTAAGTCAGTGGTTCCCAACCTGAGATTCAAGACCCCTCCATGAGGTAGCAAGATAAATCCTGGTCAGTGATTTACAGGATAGGACTTTTCTACCTCTTTTAAAGGTTCAGTGTGAAAGATTTAGTGGCATCGAGCGGTAAGGTTGCGAATTGCAACCAACTGTCCAGTCTACCACTGCCCCCTACCCTGTCAAAGAGCGTAGGACAGCTACAGTGGCTGCACTAAACACAGCACTAAAAGTGTCGTCTTCTGAGACAGCAGAGAGTAGCCAGTCAAGAAATTAGGTTTCTTTAGGTAGATATATTAAGAAATTATATTTACTTTATTATTCAGTAAAACCATATGTTATTGCGACTTGGCCACTGACAGATAATGTGGAAAATGTAAGCCAAGAGTGTGAAACATTGTCACGGTTTTTGCACCACTTTTCATAATAAACCACGTAATAGATAAAGTTTATACAAACATTGACAAGGGAAACACATTCATTCTCTCTGTGATTATGGACCATCGCCAACACTGCCCACCAGCAATAAAATCTGACCCGCTGCCAGATTATGGTGCTTTGATAGCGGCAAAAAATATAAATTAATAAATACTTTGATAGTGGTTCTGAAATAGATCTCAGTCATAACAGAAACAGTTACTCACATAATCACTTCCTCTTTAGTGGTTTTGCCTGCAAAATAAAAGTGCGAGAAGCTTGTGTTGAATTGAGAGCATTACTTTGAAAAATTCTGAATAACATTAAAAGAGTCTGTAGCGTGCGTGACACACCTCTGAAAGAGCTGTCAGAAAACGTGATTCCTATAAATGTCCTCTGCATGGAGATACTGGAGAAATGAAAAAGTGTCCGTAGGTTGATGGATACGGATCAAACACCGAAACACTCACTGCAGCACATACCATAACGTGAGCGTGAGAAACAGTTGCTGCAGAATCCATTTGTTGGGGGGAAAAAAAAGTTGCCCCGAGGTGGGATCAAACACTCAAGTCTTTTCTGTGAGAGCCCTGCACTTTACAAACTGAGGTATCCGCACACTGTAACAATGACTTTAAAAAATTTGTCTTCGATGTAAAACTTATTTTGCCGACCCCTGCTGTATATTATTACTTCTTCTTCTTCAAACATACGTATTCAACATAGTGATGACTGTCCACATTGCCTGAATTCTACCAGAAGTAGAAACTCGCTCTGTAGAGCTGTTTGTCTTTTTTAAGCTACTGTAGAAACATGACAGCGCAACATGGCAACGTCCGTAGAAGGGGGGACCCTTGGTGCATATTGACAGAAATTGCTCATTCTAAGGTAAAAACATAACGGTTCATTATGTAAGGTTTTATACACCACTGAAAACATAATGTTATTGATCTTATATTGCATTTCTGTCAATAGATCCTCAGAAATATTACACACTGAACCTTTAAAAGTATTAATAAGTATATTATTAAGTATAGTGCACACACTGACTGATTCTGCGAATTGTCTGAACTTTAAAGGACATTCACATGTGAACTGACCCACTTTAATCTTAACATTTTAGCAATTCAGAAATGCATTGTATCTGAAAGCTTGAATGCTCACCTGTGCGTGTATTTATGTGCCGTCTTTTCAACACTACATGTAGCATCCAGCGGGCCTGGCGTGACTTCCTCCAGAGACAGGATGTGGAGAAGAGGAGCCCCTCCCCACCGTCTCTCTCCTCCTCTGACAAGATGAGCATGTCGATCAGCATGACAACCCTGTCAGATGGCAGCACCCCAGTAAGTGTCTTTGCTTAAATACTTGAGTAGGTAGGACTGCCAATGGACACGTGTTGGCTTTTGCAGCAATGTTTAAATTTGTTCTTCAACTGTCTCCATAAGGCTTTGTGTGTGTAGACTTGTGTTATAGATATATGACATGTATTAAGATGTCATAGTTTAGAGTTTTGTGCTGCCTTATGTGGAGAATTTGGGACAGTGCATATAGTTCCATTCCTCTCCAGCAGGGGGCAATATCACTTAGTTATTTTCTTCAGTATGCAGACTCCCAACCATCCTCCTCTCTGGGAACAGAGAGTAAATATACAAGGATTTGGTCTGACATACACACTCTCTCTCTCTCTCTCTCACAGCAACAGCACACTGAGAACTGAAATCAGTGGAACAGTCATTCTCATTCAGCTCTTCTTCCCTTCATTTAACCAGACCACAATAAATCCCCAGGACTTTCTCTACTGTGTCTGTTCTGTTCATTATAATTCTACACTGACGCCTTCTGGCTGAATGGCAAGTGTGTGTAAACTTCCCTACTAATCTCTGAGCCTGAAGTCAACAGGCAGGTTAAACCTCAGAGACAGCTGGGTGAGTTGTGTGTATGAGCACACTTAGGTGGTACTTGTCCACTCAGTTGCTACAGAGAAAAGCTTTTACACAGAAGAAGACTGTTTGATTTGGATCTGTGGATAAAAGAGTGGCAGATGGGTTTTGAGTGAAGAGAATTCGAGTAACTGGAATAAGTGTGTGCTCTCTTCAGAGCCGTTAGGTTTACATGAACCTGTGAGTAGCTGACGGTCAGTGTTCACACTAACAAGGTTGTGGATAAAGCTCTATGTAAGCTTATACACACACATACAGCAAACACACATATAGTAAATACTGGTTGTGTTTGAGGTCCTTCGGGATGGCCAGGAAATGCTTAGCTCAGTAACTTAGACCTACTGACAGTGTGTGTGTGTGTGCGTGCGTGCGTGCGTACTTTAGGTCAATGGAGATAGAGTACAGTGGTAGAGGGGAAAGAAAGATGAAAAACAGATGTTGGTTCTCCAGTTAAATGTGCTGATACTGTAGATCAGCTGTCCTCTGTGGGATATGGAGGCTCAGCTTCTCCTCTCATATGAGTTCAATACTTTAAAAAAATAAAATAAAAACCTGACTGATCCCAACAGTCCACATGATATCTGCTATATCATCTTAACTGTTTCTTGCTCCATACATTTTTTCTCTCTTTTTCTTTTTCTTTCTTTAGGCTATTTGATCGTCCTTTCTTTAAAGTAATGCATTTGGCGGATGTGACAGCTCCACCCTGTTTGAATTTATAACCATTCTGTTTCTGTTGACCCAGCGATACATTCTCAATCCCCACCGGGATCTATACATATATGGATGCACGCACACTAACACACACACACACACACACACACGCACGCACACTTACACACATGTGCGTGCATGGAAGGAGACACAGTGATGTGGCATCCATCTCTAAAGTGATTGAATTTGTAACCTTTGTGCCTCTAACATCAGTCTTTGACAAAAAGTGTGTGTGACCATGGAGGGATGACCATCAAACAGGGGTTTTTATGTTTTTATATGTAAGCAAGCTTTTTTTTCATCCACATGTGTTCTCAAGAGGGATGCGTGTAATGTTCTCAGGAGTGTATGACTGAGAGATAGAGTTGACATGCGACTCTTTATTGTGCAAATGACCTTACACACTGTAACTTGGCTCACTCATTGCCACGGCAAACCTGACAAAGAGAGCAACTCCGGATATCTCTCTTTATGATCAATCCCTCAGCTCCATAGCAACGCCATAGAGGGAGGCAGAAATTATAGGTTTCATTAAAAAGGAACCTAACAAAACTCTGGTTTTTATGCCAAGATATGAATCAGCTGTCTACATTTTATTGTTTCATAATACTGTACCACATCAACACACAGCCCCCAGACCACCTGCAAGTACACACACATGCACACACACGAGGGACAGTGAGCACACACACACAGGCACGTGGACACAGAGACCACTACAACTTTAATTTCACACTGTCTGGATGATAGATGTCTTTTTATAACCAGACATCCATCAATACTGTTTGGGGACTGGTTGAATGTTTTTCTAGCAAGATTACCACTAAATTACTTGAGAAATGAGGACAAAAACAAACGCCAAGAGAACATCTACACCTACGCAAGATGTTTGTTTTTAATTGTTAAAATTTTGATGTGTTTAAATCCTGGATTTCAGAATAAAGTTCAGTTTCCTGTCTGGCTCCTTACCTTATGGATTGCCTGCATTTTGGTCATGGGAGCTGTCCATTGTCTTGGTGCTGAACTATGATTGGTGATGTAGTAGCCAAGTCCTGACACTAGAGGGAGATCCTGTATAGTAGTGGGCACTTTTGCTCTTCTGTGGAGTGACAAGGGGAGTTGTAAACACATATGTTGACATTTTTGGGAAAGCAACAACCTCAAGATCTCAAGGAATATAACTCTAGTCCTGGGTGGGTGGGGGGGCTTTTATTTAACTGTTTACCTATTACTCCCGCTACTTTATAATGCTGCAGCCAGTTGATTAATTGTGATCTTGTCTAACACTGACAGGAACTGTCTAACACTATACTCATTTTTATACCCAGTATGTGGATCATTGGCAATAAACAAACTTGAACATACTTAGGTTAGAATTATGTTAAGGTTATGGTTAGGTGCTAGGGAATGCTAGGGAAGTCCCCACGAAGATAGTGCCACAAGGCTGTGTGTTTGTGTGTGTGTGTGTGTGTGTGTGTGTGTGTGTGTGTGTGTTGGCTGGTGAAGGGCACACAGGGGCAGGTTTGTCCATCTGGCCTACTAAGGTGCAGTGAGACTGGGCTGAGCAGTGCAGCATTGCCTTCGTGTCTGCCAGCTGTAAGGCTTCTCCATCTCTGCCCTCTCCATCCATCAATGCTCGCTTAATGTTCCCTTCCTCCTTATCTTTTCTGCCATGTCATAGTTTATTTTCACCTTTACCTTTTCATATTTAATGTCTTTCTATTTTTCTCGTCTGCTTCCTTTTGCTTCTGTCAGAGCCTCATTCTGGCTCTCAATCTCTGTTTCAGTGTCTTTCTCTTTATCACTTGCTTACCCCACCTACTGTTCTCTTGGCTTGCCTGGCAGGAGAGATTAAAGAGGTTAGGCAAAGTGTGGGGATTTTTTGTGGAGTTACTGTATGTCTACTTTGTATGTACAGTGCAGGTACATAGTGGACTCCACAGAGATAAGAGACAGTCAGCAGTGTTGCACTACCTAGTCAGGTCTCCAGGTTAACTTTTAGGTCTGCTCGTGGAACTGTCCTGAAATAACCCACTGACGCTTCTGTAGCTGACTCAAATTCATCATTACACAAAGCATAACAACTTCAGCAGATTACTGAGACAGCAGCCTGCACAGACTGTGCCCGTTGTCAAAGCATTTAACCCCTCACATTCATTTTGACCCATCTAATCCAAAGCAGAGTACAAATTGTTGCCCTGTCACTGAGCTTGCATCATTTTAATCCTTGCAGTCCTTTTCTATTCACTCTACAAGCCACCCTTTCATTACTATAAATGGAAAAAAAGCAGGAAAGGTCACATATTGTATCAGTAGAAAACTATTACACTACGCCCTCAGCATTCTTATTGTATGAATGACTCCCCCTCAGCTCTCGGTGCCCCCATTCTATTTTATTTACTATACAATAACCTCATAGCGTAGTCAAGTCAAGTAACAGGGAAAAAAGAAACCACAAAGCAAATCAAACATTCTTCAGTGTAAAAACCCAAGTAAATCAGTAGCAGATCATTATTATTACAGCAGTTACCACTTATAATATTAACATGAACATTCAATGCAGCAATCACATGCTGCAGATAATACAGAGCATAGATTCTGTATAAACCTGTAGTTTACTTGACACAAGGACCTGCCTTGTCATGTACTTAACGTTGTTTCAAGAACCATAAGATTATTCTCAATTATTACAAAGTCAGCTATCAAGTCAGTGGTCTACTGCACACTGTCACCTTTCCGAGCAATGGCATTTCCCACTTCTGTTCCATTGTAGACCAGAACATCCCTGTGATGATTTATGGTAATTATGCAAATGCAACATAAGGCTTTGGAAATGAATGCTAACCCCCACCAGTCTCTTCGTCACTGGAGGATGGGTGTAACTGGAGCCAATGCTTTTGCAATCCTGTTAAAGTAATACCAGGGACAATGCAAAAAGCCTGGGTCAGGCGATTAAGGATTCACTTGAATTAGTTTAGGTTTATTGAAGCATTATGGAGGCAATTCACGTGTTTAATCATTTCTCTTCATTCATTAGGTGCAAATTGATTGAAGAGGCAGCCTACACATGGTTTTATACTTTTTCTTATTCCATGAGGAGGGATGCTGGGTCTGTAGGCTTCAGATTTAATTGACATAATCCCTCTTGTCATAATCTCTCACCTAGATAAGATTTACTGTGTGGTAGTGGTGCAGGTGTGTGTGTGCTGTATCTCCACTGTGTCTGAGGTGGGCCGGGCAGAGTGACAGCCCTGGCACAATGTAAGAAGACTGCTGTGACACACCAGCCAAGGTATTGATTGACAGAATCATTAATGACCACCACTCCATCACCACCTTGTACATGGAGCAAACCTGGCTCTATATCTTGAAGCTACATAATTTACATCGTCTTATCAGAATCAGGCTTTATTGCCGAGTAGTTTTTAAAATTGTGAGGAATTTGCTTTGGAGATAAGGTGCTACTCGTAGACAAACATACAGTCGACATAAATAAATGTAGAAACATATAAATATGGAGTAGATTGACAAAATATAAAATATAGAAGGATAATTAACACTTAACAACAAACAACAAATATGTGAAATATACCGGGTATGTGCAATGATGTGAAAATGTGAAAATTGTGATTGCAACCTACCAAATTAACTTAAAATAATATTACCCTTTCTGTCTGTGCACTCCAGCTCTAGGTTTCTTTGTAAATGCTTTAACCCCCTGAAGACATGTGAAGGACATTCATATGACTCTTACAAACATGTATTAGGGAGATGGAGCCTTCTGTGCAAAAATGTCTGATGGGGGGCAGCGAGGCCTGACTCTTTGCTAATCACCTGCCAGCGGCATGTCAAGTCAAACATGGGCCCTTTCACACCTGGGACATGTCATGTCATATACTCTCTGAGGTGTATAATATACATTACGTCCATGTAACATGCTGGACAATGTGTGTGTGTGTGTGTGTGTGTGTGTGTGTGTGTGTGTGTGTGTGTGTGTGTGTGAATGCACACGGAGTCTTAATTAGTCAAACCCCGGAGCAGCATGGTCTCTCATACGTGAAGTGCCTAAGAAGGCTCGTTGAAACTAATAGAGCATCAGTTAATATTTTTTTTCTTTTGAATTGAAAACTGCACTATACCTACACTTATATATTTAGATGTTTGTAGGACAGTTGTTTACAAGTGATAGCTGCTCTTGCTTCTGAGTGATGTCATGTTGTATTATCTAGTAGAATCCACAGGGGGTCACTGTTCTGCTTTGTTGGGACAGACTAGCCAAACAGCAGAGCAGTTGAGTTTAGTCCAGGTCCAGAACAACCCTCTAATCTGTGGAGGGCATTCCTCTGGATTTAAAAGCATGATGTATTCAGATTCAGAAAATCTTGTCCAAATTGTTTGATGTTGTTGTTGTGTAGAGGACACTCTCAGTCAGCACCCCTCCTCCTCCTTTTCCCTTTGATAATACTAGTCAAGGGCTTGTTCTTTCAAAGATAATAACTTATTATCAATTTTTTGTATCATTTGTAATTAAAAAGAGCTGCTGTTTTGTATTTTAGTGGCTTATTTAGGACTCTCTCTCTCTCTCTCTCTCACTGTGGCTCTGTTCTATCTTTCACCCTCTGCCTCTTCTCCTTGAGCCTTTTAATTTCATGACACTTCAATTAAATATTAAAGTGTTTCAGGATTACGTCAGACTTGTGAACAAGCTGCCAGATTTTTCCAGCGCGCCTTCTATATATACATATCCTGCTTCCCTTTTTTACTTTTTTTTCAGTTTCTGTTTAAAACTTGCTTTTCTGGCATAACATGTAAATACATTTGTGTTGCCTAAATATGCAGGGATAAAAAAATGAGACAATGATAATAATGGACTGGTTATTTGTCAACTATGCTGGATCAAACCCTTTTGGGGCCATAAGAATTGTACTCCGATGACTGTGCTGATGCTGCAACATACAATATGTCTTTCTGATAAAATATTGTAAGTGTGCATTGTATTTTCTTACAGCAGGTCACCTATTTAAAAACTATGTTGATCCAGTTAATGTTGAACCTGTTGTTATATTTTACTTTGAAAAACCAAAATACTGTCTGTTTGGCTGTACTGTATATAACATTAAGACAACAAAATACATTTTGTTTTTGTTTCTTCTTTTTTATCCTTTGGTTTTTGCTTATCGTCTCTCTCACTCTCTCCCTTTCTCTCATACCAAGAGAGCCTTTCTCTCTTTACGGATCCCACATCAACCACCACATTATCTAATAGATCTCTGCTTGCCCAGCAACACGGCCATAATTGATCATTAATGCCTGATTGGGGACCGTGTTGATATGAGGAGAAGCAGATTGATACAATTACTAATCATTTTAGCTCTGGAATCTATTGATTGTGGCTTTGTAGGGGTAATCAAGGACAGATCAGCCACATGCTGCAAAGTGTCTTTATTCTGAAGACATCATCCATGTCAGATTTCTATAAAAACTTTAAGTGGATCATTCAGCTGATGGATGCAGGACACGATTTGCTGCTGAAAGCTGATAAGCACGAACTACACTACACTACACCGGTCTTTCCACATTCAAACAGTAAAGTAGTAGTAGTAGACACATTCTGCCTGCTTGTTTCTTTGTCTGTTAGTATAAAAAGGAAAGCTGCTAAAATGTTTTGAATGGATTTAAATGAACGTGGAGAAAGGATGGTTATAAGGCATGGTAGAAAAACTGATATTAGGTAAAGCATTATTTGAAACTGCTATGCTTTTGCAAATGCAACAATTGTGTTGGTAGGTATGCCATTTACTGAGCACCGTTTAGTTTGTTTTAATTTGCTATCAGTCATTTTGTATGTAAAAACTGATTGTAGTGTTTATCAACAAACAGTGAATATCTCATTTTGGAACGAAACATGATATTTATCACATCATGCGCTGCATCCTTCCAAAATTTAACAACAAAATCTCTGCTGTAGCTCATTATCTTTGCCAGTGCATTTTTGTCCCCATTAAAGCAATGTTGAGAACTATCACCTGAGTAGAGATGGGGGTAAAGCTGCTTCTTGTTCCTCTGAAGCATTCACTGCCTTCTTATTGCCAGTGCTGGTGCTTACAATGTTTTATTAATAGGGAAATCATCAGTGGCCATGCTCTCAGCCTCACACACAAGCTCAGGTATTCACACACACACATACACATCTACTGTATATGCATATACACACAGGCAAGTGAAGAGGTAAGGGAAAGTGTATTGCCATTCATTTGTATGTGACAAGATTTTGCACATACTGTATACCTCAAGAGCTGTGAGGTGTGTGTGTGCGTGTGTGTGTGTGTGTGTGTGTGTGTGTGTGTGTGTGTGTGTGTGTGTGTGTTGGGCGGGG
>NC_060166.1:25443543-25460938 GCF_021292245.1 Micropterus dolomieu | reverse complement strand
TGCAAATGCAACAATTGTGTTGGTAGGTATGCCATTTACTGAGCACCGTTTAGTTTGTTTTAATTTGCTATCAGTCATTTTGTATGTAAAAACTGATTATAGTGTTTATCAACAAACAGTGAATATCTCATTTTGGAACGAAACATGATATTTATCACATCATGCGCTGCATCCTTCCAAAATTTAACAACAAAATCTCTGCTGTAGCTCATTAACTTTGCCAGTGCATTTTTGTCCCCATTAAAGCAATGTTGAGAACTATCACCTGAGTAGAGATGGGGGTAAAGCTGCTTCTTGTTCCTCTGAAGCATTCACTGCCTTCTTATTGCCAGTGCTGGTGCTTACAATGTTTTATTAATAGGGAAATCATCAGTGGCCATGCTCTCAGCCTCACACACAAGCTCAGGTATTCACACACACACATACACATCTACTGTATATGCATATACACACAGGCAAGTGAAGAGGTAAGGGAAAGTGTATTGCCATTCATTTGTATGTGACAAGATTTTGCACATACTGTATACCTCAAGAGCTGTGAGGTGTGTGTGTGTGCGTGTGTGTGTGTGTGTGTGTGTGTGTGTGTGTGTGTGTGTGTGTGTGTGTGTGTGACACTGGGTGTAAAGGAACAGCCTGCAGCACTGTGCATATCGAGCCTCATTTACCAGATTCCACTCCTCCATTATCAGCAGGATCATTATCCTCTCTCCTCTCTGCCCTCACTAACTCACTTCTACTGGGACTCACGGTGGCACACCAAAATATCAACACACACATCTCACTCACACACACACTCACCCAGAATGCTTATTATTCTTCACTCTTTTTACATGTGAACCAAAAAAATAAATAAAATAGTTAACTGCAGAGTGTCTATGTGCACCTGCGGTAGGTGCAAAGTGTTGTTATTTTTTGTCGCAGTATTCCTGTGGCAGTAAGAAAAAAAAGAAGACAAAATTAGGTTAGTGTGGCTGTTTGTATATGCACTTGTCTTCACTCCTGTCACCAATGGCTTGCAGGGTATGAAGATGCAGAGGTAAACATCTAAAAGGAGATTATGGTTTCAACTCTGCTACCAGTGGAATACCACTCACTTATTGTCTTCTTTCATGCACATGTACACCACACTGTTGAACATAATAGAATGCAGTTTATGTTGCACACCAAGGACATATATATGTGGTCATGAAAGGAGACATTTGTCTATGTACACAGGTGGGAATAACAGGAAATGGAGCATTAACCGTTCCGTGGCTCAAATGATTTCACTACTCCTACTACTGTTGCTGCATTGTTCCTGTTTCGTGTCAAAATTACAGCCTTCTCCCATTCCGTTTCTGTGATTTTCACTGCCTAGTCTGAACTCATATATCTGAGAAGTTTGCTATGTTGTTATTCAACTTGAACAATTCCACTGCTTATTCAGCCCTGCGAGATCCCACTAATAGTCACAGTGGCTGCTGAGGCGTGGAACAGTGGGCTACACCAAACTGACTCTGGAAATATATTGTCTGCATGTGTTTGAGTGTGTGTGCCTGCTCTCTCAGATGTGACCATCTAAGCTGTGATTTTTATTAAAATACTGAGCATGCAGTCTGTTTGAGAAGAAGAGAGAGAGGAAGGGGAATTTTCATTTTCGGTTTATTGGTTTGGCATTTATAGACTGCAGAAATCCCGGGAAGAAGAAGGGAGGGAAATGTATTGAACAGAAGGGAGATAAAAAGAGGGGAGAAAGAGCCTATTCACCTTCCCACTGAGCGATCTGGTCTCCAGAGAGAAATATACTGATTTGTGATTAATGAAAAGATGGAGAAGAGGCTTTCTCTCTCTCTTTCTTTCTCTCCCTTCCCTTTCTTTCTCTAACCTAACTCTCTCCCCCAGAAAGTCCATCTCACTAATGATGTCTGTGTGTAGGAAATGATTATGGAGCAGATAAAGGAAAAATCAGCCAATAAAAGGAACACAAAAACATTCTTCAGTATTATCATCACACAACCACTCTGCGAGCGAACGGAGATAACGTGCTATCATGAAGTAAACACTTGACCTCTTGCAAAATACAAAGTCACAACCTTCTCCTGTGTAACTTTCTTTCCACTTTTACAACAAGTTTGCATAACACTAGTTACCAATTTAGGAAATGACAAACAAATGAGTGAGCTTTAAAATGAGAACAATTCCTACAGTGTTGATATAGGCAGGTGATGGTGCAGAGTAAGTAAGTTGATAAGAAATAAAAGAGAGTTTAAAACACATACAGATGGAGGGAAAGAGGAAAATCCTGCATTGTGTATCATTCAATCATGCCTCATTAGCACAGGAAACTGATGTCAGCTGTGCTGTGCTTATCATCATCTCTACCATCCCTGTGCTCCACTAATATTACAGCGCATCACTTTGGCCTCCTTATTTAGCCAGTGGCAAATGGAAAGGTCAAGGGGAGCAAGGCATGTGGATAACGCAGAATTAAGTTTGTCTTTAAACTGTGCACGCACGCAGTAAGTAGAGGAATGAGGCAGGCAAAAGAAAAACTGGTTGAAAACTAGTAAAATGTGAGAGTCGTAAGATGTGTAGAGATGGAACAGGGGTGAGCAAAAGTATCATCATGAGAGCCACCTGGAAGATCAGAAGCCACAGTGCTATGCCGCTCCATCCTGTCGCAAGGGAGACTTCACAGCAACCACGGCACAATCCGTCATTCACAGAACATTACTTAGGGAGAGCAAAATGTTGTTAGTATGTCAAATGTGGCGACAGGAAAACTGAGGCGTAAAGGGAAAGATGGTAATTAGGAAGAAAAACAGCATTTCTCCTGAAATGCAGGATGTTGACAAGATGTGATTTTATGAATAATGTCATGGAGTTTTAATGTGAAAGAGAGTGCCACGCAGGGGTGAGGGTCGCATAAGGATACGGGAAACGAGGAGAGACTTCAAGAAATGAAAACGGAGTTACCAGCGAATAAAAAAATAATAGAAATAAATAAAGAAAGTTCATCAAATATTTTTCTAGCCACTTACAGGGAGTAGGGTCTCTGTGAGAATAGCTTGAATGTCTTCCTCCTTTCCAGCAGCTGCGCCTGGGGAATCCACTGTTCTAGCTAGAAGATCCAGTTTTTCTTGGTTCTGCCCAAGGAACTTAGTCATGCACAGAATACCTCCTAGGGTAGACTACTTAGGACCCTCCTTAGCTGGTGCTCAAATCACCTCCATTGGCTGGAGGGAGCAGGAACTGAGCACAAAGACCTGGGTTTGTCAAGCTTTTCACTCTGTCTCACCAAGAGTTGGGTATAGAAGCCTTTTTCTTTTTTCAGATCTTTCTTTCAGTAAACAGATCTCTTTATTGAAAAGACAGGAACACCTCCTTTAACCTGTGAAACAAGCTTTTCTTCTCGTTTGAGCACCCTATTCTCCACAACAGTCTGATATGTCTGCGCACTGCAATTGCTGTATCTAACCAGCGATTACTCAGTTTCACAAGTTTTATCCTCTCCTGAGGAACACCCAAGATACCTGAACGTTCCACTTGAGGAAAATGCCTCCTCACATATTTAGTCTACCATCATTGATTTGTATGGCGGTACCCCAATATGACCATAAAGTTGGATCAACATCTCTCTAAAACAGTTTCAACAAAACCTGAACATTTTAACCTTCTTGTAGGATTTATTGTTATATTGGACTGCATTGGTTTTTAGATAGGTATACCTAATAAACTGGCAGCAGAGTAGAGTTTATAGTATTTGTTAGAATTGAGTCAACTACTTATTTTAGGTTTGTCAAGGATTCAGGATGTGTTTTTGTATTCAGTACTATAGTACATATGACTGTGTCCCCTTGTTGTATACTGGATGACAGCAGACGTACTGTCCCAGACTACAATGTCTGCTTTTTCACATCAACTGTCTAGGAAACGATGCATGCAGAATTCATAGAGCAAAAAGAGAATGCCTGACAGCTTTGATATGACACTGCTTTTCCCTTCATGTAGAGCTCCACGGTCTCAAAATCAGTCACTCACTGAGTTCACGAACTCAGAAAAACTAGAAAGAGGGAGAGAGAAAAAAGCGATTGGAGAGAGATGTACAATGTAGGGGAGAATGCGAGGGAAGAAGAACTCTTTTATTCCTGTACAACTCTTCACTGGTGTCCCACTCCTGTGGGGAGAACAGAGGTTTTGCTGAGAACTGAAATCATATCACTATTTAGACAAAGGCATGTTAACTGCTTTGTAGTAAGCAGAGCTCACTTGGGACTAGCAGAGGTAGAAAGTTCAGCAGGTATAAGCAAGGAGAAGCTAACTAGTTTAGAGACAGGGAAGTTTTCCAGTTCCAGCTATGTTTTATTAATTGCAGTACTGGAAATGAATATCTTGTCAAACATCACTGCTATAGGTTCCTTCCTGTCCTACATTTGTGTTAACTTTCTCTCTGCACACCAGTTGTTTTTATTTCATTCTCCAGTAGGCAACTGTCTACTGTGGTGTCCGAACAATAATGCTGCGATGATGTGTTGAGAAGAAATCCGCTTGACACTGTTCTTGATCATAAAAGTTTATTACATCAAGGAGTTCAGCATCAATTACAAGCTCTGCAGCAGCTTGGAGAGTGACCCAGCCCGATGGCCACTCTGTCATCAAACATAGCTTATATAGGACATGGTTAGGTATCTGCTAAATACCATATAAGGGTCAGAGTCTGCAATCTAAAGCTCCAATCCATATAAGAGCAAAGTTCTATAGGATAAGTGTAGACATCTTGTTGGACACCAGATAAGGGTCTGAGCCTCCACGTAACCACTGACCTCTGCTCTCCCCTTAAAGGTCACTAATCCTCTATCCAGCTGCTAGAGTGTTATTTTAAACTGTAATGGTCAAATGCACATATGTTATACACCACACTACCCACCATAAAGGCTGGAATATGGGAATTACCAGAATCTCTCTGACACAGTGAATGTATTAAAATCACAAACATCACAATATATATCTATACACCTCTATACCTGCATCCCTTATTTGCATATGTTTCAGAGTCTTTTACAAATTCAATACTGTGCTCTTACAAGTACTATTTTGAACGGAGAACAGCACAAAAATCCTTATTCAACACAGCTGTGTTGGGTTTCCAGTAAAAATCCATCATGTTCAGTAAATGAAAGCAGCATAGTAGGCACAGCTACCATATTTCAGTCAACAGCTATAATTAAATGACAAATGAGTAAGCAGACACTAATTTGTTGAACAGGAGTTGATTTGATATATTACTGCAGTCAAGGGCATAAGAAGAGTTTGGTGGTACAAACATGTACGTCAGGAGTGTCTGCTGGGGGACATAAATACTGAAATTTGATTAAATAACACCATTAAGGATATCCTGTTTTAGTCAAGTGCATTCAAATCAAGACTGATTTATGTTAACTTCAGTCACATTTTTCTCAAGAAGATTAGACAGTTTATGTTGTTTATGTTGTAGATAAGGTGTAGATAAATACACTTGTAACATACACTATAGTTCTATTATTAAATTAAATACTATATTGCTATATAAAACATCATCTTCTTATGTAGGTAACTGTTTCAGAAAGCTGTTGGAGGATGTTGGAAGTGCTGTTGAATTTTCATTTGCATTATAATGTCAGTTGTTTAGCCTACCCTCATTCATATAAATAGGGTGAATAAAATAACAGTAACAACTGTCAGTATAGCACAATACAGTTCATAGGCATCAATTGCGTATGGCAAGGTGTGGCAGCTTCCATACCTCTAAAATAGTTTTATTAAAAATTGAAACTATAACCTTCATGAATGTAGGATTGATTGCAGGACTGTTGTATTACACTGCATTCGTTTTAGCTAGGTGTACCTAATAAACTTGCAACTGTGTACATGTCCAAGACTTGAGAAACTTGAGACAAACACAGGCTGAGAGGGAGATTAAAAGGGTTTGACAGAAAGCAAACTTTATCATTTCAAGGCAAGCGGACACATATTTCATCAAGTCCTGTGTGAGTGCACACAGAAAGACTGGTGTTAGCTTGTGTGAATGCTGGTATGCCTGCATGTGCTATTAAGTAGAACTCACTGGACCGTGCTTCCATATGGCTGGCCTCAGTGCAGCCAGTGTCATGCCAGTTATGTACTAAGATTAGCTAATTCACTTTTCGTTAAGGAAGATTGCTCTGCCCAAAAGCACACTTTGTTCTGTGCAGCACTCTATTCTCTCTCTGTAATGATGGAAAGCCTGTCTACATTGCTGTGGATTCAGATTTGAGAATGGACTGGGGTCAAAAAGGTCCATATGCGGTGTGCAAAAAGTGAAAACATAGCCATGTTAAGTTAAATGATGAGAGGATAGTAACTTGTAATATATGATTGTGCACACTTGTTAATAAAACTGCCATATATGTAATAAAGGAAGTTTACACGCTTTGCCATCTGTATAATACTGTAAGATTTGTTGTTAGAATAGAATAAAACTACATTTCCTTTGAAGAACTGTTTACTGTATCACATTAGGAAGCAACAACGCATGTGATTTCACTATAATGAAAACCCAAACAGGTGTCCCTAACAGTTTGAAGCTGAACCTGCAAGGGATTTTCCTTAAACAACTGTCAGATCAGTGAGCCGGTTCTGCTCGGCTCTGCATGGCTAATTATCCTGTAGGAGAGAACGCGCATAGCATGGTTGTTTGGATCCATTTCAACCGCATGTGCTTAACCAGACACTGAGGGAAGTGGAAATCACAAAAGAACATAGGGAAAAGGTTTTGCCACAGACAATCATACAGTGGCATTAGTAATAGTGTGGTTTACTTTGCAGTGAACAGAAAGTAATTTCTGCTAAAATCACTTTTGAGTGTGTGATGACATGTGGGTGTGTTATGTCTGCATTTGTGCGTGTCTTTCATTAGCTCTGATGTTTAATTACAGTAAATAAGATAAGACAGTGTCCTCAATCTGAACAATTTCAGCTGCTTTGTCTTCTACTCTCCTATGTAATAGAAAACAGCTGGGCACATTATAGGGAGGCATACAATGTCTTTAGGCCTGCTATCATAGCTGTTTGTGCTCATCTTGCACTCCTTTGTAGAGGCTGATGTACACCCAGTGCTCATCTACAGCACTTATCTACCGAGACCATGAACTGAGAATGTGTTATGTGAGGTAGTAGTGAATGCTTTATTAACACAGATGTTCACCTGACAGACAGACAGACGTACAGAGGAAAAGAGAAAGAGTCTGCCGTGAATTTCTGTACATATGAACTGTAGACTGCTGTCTTCAGTTAAATAAAAATTTACTGTATAAAACCAAGCTGTTGACATTTGAAAACAAATGAGAAAAGATGGCCTTGACACTTTCTGCATGTTTCCCCACGAAACCCAAGACCATTCTGCGTAGTAGCTATAGTAGAAGTGAGAAGGGTGGAGAGAAAATGTGAGTTATGGGATCTGTAATGAATAGTCTCAATGACACCACTAGCTGCCAGATTACATAGTTAAGCTTAATCCATCACTAAAGGAACATTTTGACTCTTCCCCCGCAGCTGAAATATGAAAATCACAGCTACTCCGTTGGGTTTTAATACTGAGGCCATTGATTCAATGGCCGCTATCTCACCACAGCCTTAATTACGTGGTATAACATTGCACAATCTGCCCTCCTGTGTAAGCCTGGTGATCATTCAGTATAAGATGAGTGAGATGAGCCCATTCTAATTAAATAAAAGAGAGAGACTAAAATACCTCTGTGTACAATATGACCTGGGTGGAATAATGTCTACATTTGGCTGTCACTGGGTTTATGAACTGCTTAGAGTCACACCGCAATTATATAAGATGACTGGCAAAAGACATGGAACCAACAGAGACTTTTGCTCCAAACAAGTGTTGTTTGTTCAACTATTAAAATCCTGAAATATTGCAATATTTCATGCTTCCAAGCAGTACAATAAAGGACACCCAGAGAAATACTTCATCTTTTACCTCATTCAGTTAAAAAAACACACATCCACGTTTGCACATGTTGCATGAATACAACAAAGGCTTTTCTGTAAGTTATTGCGATTTTGTTGAGGAGAATTCCTGCATATTTAAAGAGTAAATACTTACCTCATTGTACATTATCACTTTTTCTGCATGGTCGTACTGGTAGAAATGAAAGGCACAACAAAATCTCTTTCCTTTATAGTCAACCTAACAAGGTCATTTATAATTGGAGAAATTGATCAAATAAAGATGAATGCTCTGATGCGGCGCAGATTAGTTTCAGACTATAAGTGCACATGTACAGTGCAACTGAATGAATGTGACAAGATCAGACATTTACACTGATTGTCTCTCTCTTGCGAGCAGTAGCAGAAGGCAGGAGGCACCTGCAGAGAAAGGTTTTTGTGTGTAACTGCTGGAAATTCCTGAAAACAGCTCACTCATGTCCCTGAAACAGTAAATATCTATAAACCCTGGCATGTTCCAGAGCCCCTGTCTCCAATCAGTTTTCATCCGTGCGGCCTTCATCCGTGTGTGTGTGTGTGTGTGTGTGTGTGTGTGTGTGCATGTAGGCGGCCCATGCTGGAAGCCATAGGTCTCAATCCTCTAACAGAGCATGGAGCATCCAGTAGAGCTGATCAGCTGGGGGCCCATCTCTCTCACAGTGGGGCACATGCACACACACGTACACACACACACACACAGCCACTCAGAAACACTCATTGCTTTGGTTCTCCCAAATTGAAGCGCTACAGGTATCCTTTTTGGGAAAACATGTGGAAAGGGTGATGAAAAGTTCTGGGAGCTTATGCGAATGCAGCTTTCCTGAAGACACGAAAGCGGTTTTCCCTTTTTGATTAATATCACTGATGCACAATCATCCTCATATGTCTCATCCAATCCAATGATTTATCTTGCATGCATTGATCCAACCAGAGTCAGACACTGAGTAAAAGCTAGTGTGATCAAATCTGACCTGCAGGTCGCGCCCAGTTCATACAACATGTCACATGACTGAGGTGTGACTCAAGGGTGAGTCCTTGACCTCCGGTCACCTCAGAACACCCCTTCATTGATTTAACAGAGCCCTCTGTGGAAGACCTTGGAAGGAATAACAGAGAAGATTTATGGGTTTTTCTTCTTTCCAGGTAATATTGTTTTAAGCGCAGTGAGATACAAAGGGGTACATCTCCTAGGAATGCAGTACAGTAATATTTTCAGGTCAAATCTTTTTTTTCAGGTTGCTTTGGTTGCTTTTAATTTGATCTCGCAGTACATCACTTTATGTCCACCCCTATCTACCATGTTGCATCCCCTGCTCCTCTGGGCTTTGTTCCCTGAGCTGAAGACACAGCTGCCATAGATGGTTTCACAGCAAACAGTGGCTTGTGACTTCACAGTGCTGAAATCAACTCGGATAAGAGGATTACGGGACTGAGGACAACTGAACAGGACGTTTAGTGTCGGTGCCCAGAAACAGCCCGATCAGCAGCTATGGGCTATTAGGCAGCTCCCAGACTTAAAGACTAGCTCTGTCTCTCATTTACTGACCTCAACTTCTGCCATCTTCTTCTTTTGCTTTTCTTTCCTGCCCCTTTCCTGATTCTGCTTGACTTTTTGGGCAATCTTATCTCCTTGCTTTATCTGCTACTAATTCACTTACCTTCTTTGTGTTATTATTTCTGTATTTTTTTTTTTTTTGCACCTTTTCTGTTTAATTTAGCTCCATCCTCCTTTTCTGTTATTGTGCTTCTTACTTCTTTCATCAATTTAATGTCTAAACTACAATCTGGTTGGTGATAATACTTTATCTGTGTGTGTGTGTGTGTGTGTGTGTGTGTGTGTGTGTGTGTGTGTGTTTGGGGGGCTATTTCCCCTCCTGTTTTTAGTGCCAAGAAAATATATGTTCAGCTCTCCTGCCTTAATGTGTGTAGAATGGCTGAGTGCTGTAAAAAAGAACTATAATTGCACCACATGTGAAAAGAGTGGGCCAAGTGACGACGCCCCCCCTCTCCAACAGAACATAATTGCTCAGGGAAAGACAGAGCGACACTGTCACCACCTTGTTCTCCTCGTGGAGCATCAGTCGTACAGCCTGGATCGATTGTGTTGTAAAAAGATATCCAAAGTTATAGAAAGAGAGTTTGTGACTGTTAAAACGTTCACCACTGGGCCTGTCTCTGTTTACCATATGAGGTGGAATGTCTGATCATCCACAGTTAACTTGATGGTGCTGCTCTCTATTCCCAGTTGCAGAATGACTTTTAACGCCAGTTGGTCTTAATGTCACAGAGAAACCAGCATGATGTTTTCCCCTCAGGGAGTGAGGAGAGTTAGGTGCCTGGCTTGCTGCTTCTTGTTTTCACTTTTTTAAAGCATTTATTATTACTGCAGGGCATGGTTTTAATGCAGTGATACTGGAAATAGTTGATTAGATTTACTACGATGACCTTATGAGCAATGCCCTGCCTCAAATACATAGCAGTGCAGATCCACACAATCCAAAGGAGAGTATTTAACCTCAATTTTTGACTGTCTGAATGAAATATGTAGTATCAACTATTGAAAACTGTCAATTACCAAAAGTTAGTTGTGTTATAACTGGCGAACTGTCCAGGGTGTACCCTGCCTTGCGCCCAATGTCAGCTGGGATTGGCTCCAGCCCCCCCGCGACCCTGTATGCAGGATAAGCGGTTGACGATGGATGGATGAATGGATAGTTGTGTTATAGTTGTATTTAGTCAAGGGAGTGCTAATTATTTTAGATTGCTTGGTGGTTTAACATAAATCATATTTTATAAACTCATCATTAGTATAATAGTGTAATATAATTTATCTGCAAAGTACTTATAATTATAGCTGTCAAATTAACATAGTGGAGTGCAATATTTCTCTTTCTGAAATGTACGTAGTGGTGTAGAGGTGTAAATAAGCATAAAATGGATATTCAAAACTATGCTTAAGTACAGTACTTGAGTAAATGTACTTGGTTACTTTCCACTGCTGACAGCTGGTGTGGTTAAGTGTCTTGTTCAAGGGCACATGTAGAGTATGCATACAGACGGGGGAACATTTTTCATACATACTCCCTGCCTTGCTTTCCCCAGCTGGTTTGAGATTTGTAAATTTCCAATCATTATCCCACTATCCACAAGAGTGCCAAGCATTTAGGCAACTGCTTATCCAGTGCTCTACATCATTGTGTTTTGGCATGAGGACGGTTGTCTAAACAGCCTTTTACTTAGCTGACATTTGACGTAATGAGGTGTGACGAATGCAATGCAGAGTTCTCTGACATATTAGAGAACCAGTGCAGTTTCATTAAGCTTAGTACTCAGTCTTCAGAGGGACTCTGGAAAACACAAATCAGTACTTGCCTGGCCAAGAACCACCACTACTCAATCATGCTGATGATGACAACACATTAACTTAAATGCATTAACACAAAGATAAATGTAAAAAAACAGAGCTGGGAAATCAATCAGACATTAAATGGAATTAGTTTGTTTATTTGTTAAGAAGAAAGAGAGAGAGACGGATGATGGAGTACAGCCAATTATTGCTGAATGTATGTACAGAAGAAAGAAGTAATGGAGTCAAGTTGATCGATAGATGAGAGAAAGTCTGCTCCAATCATTCATATGAAATGATAACCACAAAGACAAATACCCCGTTCCACAGATAAATCGTTTTATTTTGCATGCGCATACACACATACACACATACACAATTATACATCATTCAGTAAGCATTTTAAAATCAAAGTCTTAATCTGTTCCCTGTGATGTTTTACAGTGAGAAATTGCTTTGTACGTGGGTACACACATGCATACGCAATGCATTTTTAAGCAAAGCTTTCAAAATCAAAACCTAGCGCTGCCTTGTGTGTGATGTTCTTTGCATGTTAAATTTGCTCCAGTCATTTCTAAGCTATAGTACACACTAAGTCAGACCCCCACAAGCCATTTACTCACTCAGCAGGGGGGAGAAGGTATTCATCGCCTATTCCAGTGGCATTTGTGACACCAATCATCTTTCACTTTTATGTTTTTTGGTGTAATTCGCTCAAAAAATAAGGAATTTAGAGTAGAAGTCCATCCACCACCATGACCTCGAGCCTTAAACTCTGCAGTGTTCTGTCTAGGTGTCAAAACCTAACAGCTGCCATGTTAAGTGCACTGATGTGGACTGTGCTGTTGAAATTATGCCATAGCTGCTCTCAGCCCTCACTGAGCATTACTGTATGAGTGTCTCATGTTAACCAGCCTTGTTCTAAGTTCCTCTGCCCTCAATAGTCTTGTTCACAGTAAGATATACTGTAGGCACAGCTGTCCTTTAATCTTCCGGCCCTTTATGTGAAGTGGTATTCCCTGGAAAATAAAAACTAAACAGCTTTTCTAAACTGAAAAATGTCATCTAGGGGCGGAAAATTATTTTCAGATTTTTTTTTTATCTCCTCAGCCAAAGTAAACCAATTTCGTTTTTAGTGTCATAATTTCAGCCAATGATGAGTTTTTTCTGTAGTGGTGAAAAACTTCTAATCCTTATTGCTACAGGCATAATAATAATTGAGTCAGAGAGGTCAACACACATGCACACACAAAGATAAAGGCACACACACAAACTAGCTTTGTGACACGTGTACATACCTGCACAGACAGACAACGTACATGCATACATAAATATACACATACTGTTTTAAAATACATAAATACATAATGAGTAAATAAATACACATACATGAACATTTTTTAAATATAATTTAATGTGATGATGGTGCTAGACAAAAAGTGGATCACTAGAGTCATAAGGATTCATCTTTTGGGAGCTATGAATGTCTTTAAAATTTCATGGCAATTCATCCAGTAGCTGTTGAGATATTTCTGTCTGGACCAATAAACACTGCAATCCCTAGAGCCATAGCATGGTCAGAATCCATTCACAGTTTCCTGTAGACCAAGATATCCCTTGTTTTTTGAGAAGCTGGAACCATTAAGAGTTTGGCAATTTTGCTTGATAAGTGAATACATATACACACATCTTATATACTTCTGCCAACCATAAATTAAAAAAAACTAAAACCAAAGATATTAATGACATATTGTTGCATACTACATGTTGTGACAACACACCATGCTTTGAGAGCACAGAGAGTACCAGAGCAGCAGAACAGCAACAGGCTCTCTGGAGCAGACATAAACATTGTTATGGTCTTACTGAGTAATATGTGTGTGCAGACATGAATAATCATCCAGTGGTGGCCCCCGGCTGACTGTGGTGCCAGGGGAAATCATGCTGAACAGCACCCAGCAGGGGCCCTTCCAATCCATTAGCTAAAGTACAGGTAGATCAGCCCTGCCTGCCTAACTCCCACTGTCACGTCCACATCCACAGTGGCAAATGTGTGTTAGTCCATGTTTGCGTGCAGGTGTATGTGTGTGCACCCTTGTTTGATGCCTGTGTAGTGTGAACACTGGGACAGCTATGGTCACGCTATGCTGCCTGCATACACCTACCTGATATGCAGCCATTAATCATTGAGCAAGCCCTATAAATATCTCCTAAAGGGATTTCTCTTGTGTGAGAGTGCTTGGCTGTAATCAAGCAAAAGAAGTAGCCCTTTGGTCTTTTCTTTCTGCCTTTTCTTCTTCTTCTTTCTTCCATTGTTGTAGAGGAGAACTGAAGGCTGTTATAGAGGCTTTCACCCAAATGTGTCCTTGCCTCATCTTTCTGATGAACACACCCTCAGACCTAAAGAAAAATATGTTGATTGAAGGTGACAGATGCCAATAGTCATGGATTGTCCCTCTTTGTTTGTAAGCGTGTGTGTGTGTGTGTGTGCGTGCGTGTGCGTGTGCGTGTGTACGTGCATGTGTTTTGATGTGTTCGTTTGTGTGCATTTGCATGCGTGTCTGCCTGGGCTCCTCCATATGCTTGAATGCGGTTGGTCTGTCTGTCAGCCAAGTTTTAGTCATTAGGATCATATCCAAATCACACCAAGCTGAACCTCTCATCTCTCATTTAGCCTGAAGGACACCCTCTTGGGGAACCACAATGGGAAGACACATCCCCCTCTGTCTGTCCTTCTCACTCACTCTCTCTGTTTGTTTGAGCGTGCATAACTGTATACGTGCCTGTTCCAGAATGGCTGAAGGGCAATAAGTGTAGAACCGTGTTTTCTCTTCATTAAAATTAATACAATATTTCATTATGTACTCTCAGTGCAACAGCATAGGCAGTGGTTATCGACACTGAGCAAATAACAAGGTATTCCAGTTGAACCTGATTGCTACCATCCAGTGTCATTAGTGCCAGGTTTGCCTGTACCACTCAGCTCATGTTCCATGACTGTATGGCACAATATTTAACAAGGTATGAGCATAATTACACAAAGATGATTAGAGAGAGAATAGGTCAGCTGTACATCTTCTGGAATGACAGCAGTTATAAAGAAGCTTAGGACTGAACTGCATTCAAAATGTACCTGGTATTAAACCTGACATTTAACAGGATAATAGAACGGGGTCATTCTAATTTCCAGTCTAACGTTGGTTTTCAAAATTGAGTGGAAATCTCTTTTTATACGCAATTTTCATCCTGTAGATCAGAGTGAATTGTCCCTTCTTGCAGAGTTTCTGCAAGCATAAAAGATCAGCCTTTAAGCAAAACCTCAACATTCTAGGAAATACAGTTGTTCGCGTTCTTGTTGAGAGTTACCGTAGGTAAGAGGATTGCCGCCACTCTGATTACACATTACATACATGAAGCTTCAGCCAGGTGACAGCTAGCTTAGCATAAAGACTGGGAACACGGGGAACAACATATTTGGGCAAGGAGTAGTCCCACACATAGACGCCTGTAAAACCACATGTCATTTTTACATTTTTGTTTTTGTACAGATTAAATAAACAAGATATATAACGTGTTAACTAGTGAGGTTTAGAGGTGACCCTTGGACAGAGCCTGTCTAGCTGTTTTCCACTGTTTCAAGTCTTTATGCTAAGTAATGCCAACCATCTGCAAGCCCAAGCTTCATATACTTAATGGACAGACATGAGAGTGATGTCTATCTCATCCAATTCTTGGAAAGCAAGACAATACGAATATTTCCCAGTGCAGATCAATTCCATTTTGTTCAGTAGTGAGAATACCTGCTAAAAGCACAGCTAAATGCTAATTGTCACCTGTCCTAGATTACATCATCTGAAAACAGAAATATGTAGAATCCCCTTTGGTCCATTCCTAGCCACCTTGGTGTAACATCCCGCCCATATCAGAGATAGCACAAAGCAAAACAATAGCTGCAGGCTGATCTGCCATCAGCAAAATTCATAAAGCTCTGCAGGCATATCAGTGTCAGGCATATGACAATGCTGTTTAATTACTACACCGAGATAATCCACAGGTAATTACTCCTTTTGATTAATTTCCATTTTTAATGCCCCCATATCCATTCATTTACTTTGTCGCAGCTGCTGAGGGGCTGTGGTGGAAGGCATTATGTATTTTGGGAGGACTTAGCCCTTCCCCATTGCATGGAGAGGAGCCATTAGACTGATGTAAATAATATGGTAATCTGGCAAAAATTCAGGCTTCAATATCTGTAACCAGCTGCAACATTTCACTCTGTGCCTCGAGCAATTCTGTATCAACACTACATACAGCCACGTTTTCATTCCAAATAATAAGCTCCACAGTGAATTTCTATGCTTCTTCTTCTTCCTTTACCTTCTAATGCCTCAGTCTGTCTGTTCTTGTTAATCAAGTGCGCTTCCAGCCAGTGTGTAGTGATTTTTATCAGGGCTGGACTTTCTCATTGTTTAGCAGGGGTCCATTAAGTTCTTGCTTTCACCAAGTTTGTTTATTTTGCTGTCAGTACACACAGAGAAAAGAATAATGTGAGAAGGACAAAGAACAATATGTGTGAGCAAAAACAAACTAGAAAACTGTCTGACACCGGTGGACCAGTAGAGAACCGAGGAAAGTAATTAGACAACAAAGTAATGTAGGGGAAAGCAGCTTGTGGAGAAGAGGGGTGGCGCAGGATCATTATGTTTCACCACAGAATACCTTCCTCGGACATCATTCTACCTCTTCCAATTAAGCCCTCCAAAAACTGATCTCTGCAAATGGGAGGGAGGTACTCAGCTAAGTCCCTAAATATCTCCCACTGGTCCAGTTTCCCTGGATAAGCAGTGGATCGGTTCAACTGCAGCACTGCTATGTCTGAGAGACTGGGACCTGCTTTGTCAAGTTGAGGAAGCTCCAGCTGTTCTGCTGCTATATGGAACTGAGGACGCATCTTTTACCAGAATAAAATGAGCTCACTTGGAGAGAACAAGACTTTGTGGATTTATAGTAGGCACTTTCAGCACAAGCCAAATGGTTTTCTGATGTAATCAGGCCTAACATCACAAGAGACAGTCTGTCACACACTCGCACGTACAGTACACATAAAGATATCCACAGAGACCTATTTGCTTTAGTTGCACATGCAGACACATACTCTGTAGGCATAAGCACAGACCACTCAGTTTATATCCCTTTTCCTCTTCCTGCAATAAAGCATATGCACATCCTATTTACATACATATATAATATATAATAAATATAGAACATGGGTGTCTACAAAGTATAAAACTATACAATACAAACCTCACCAACACAGCACTGGCCATGTATTTTTTAGAGCATCAAACATTTCCTTGCCTTGCATCATAATAAAATCTCTCAAGGTGTGCAAGGAAACTCAACCATGACTTGGCTCTAGGTTGATGACTCATCCTAATCATTCCCACTGCCCAACCAATTTTCTCTTTCATCTCCAGGCTGTTCCCATAAATCAGTGGGTCTGCACTTACATAATATCCTAATCATTGGCTCTCAGCAGGATATTTCAAACTTTACTTCATTGTCCTGAAACCTCAAAATGAATTCAAATGCAGTTGGATTTGATCACTGGAGATTGATTTGAGTTTCCTCAGTGTGCTGAGCTATACTGAGAAATGGGACTGTGTGTGTCTGTGTGTGAGAGAGAGAGAGAAAGAGAGAGAGGCTCCCATCAAGCAACTCTACGATATATGTGTGGAGACAGTAAGATTATTGCTAGGATGCACATCTCTCTCTGAAGGAAATTAAATCTGGATGACAGCAGAGCAGCAATCAATTAATCCTCCATGAAGTCAGAACAGTCATACGCAATCACACACACACTCACACATGCGTTGCAGCACAGACACACACAGATATATAGCAGTGATGTAGCACTATTTCAGACCGTACATTGTGCTGTAAAGTAACCAAGAGTTGATACAAGCATTTAACAATTTCTATTTATACCTGACCTTTACTGCTGAAAGCTTCTGTGTGTGTGTGTGTGTGTGTGTGTGTGTGTGTGTGTGTGTG
>NC_060166.1:25412305-25443443 GCF_021292245.1 Micropterus dolomieu | reverse complement strand
ATAGTAGGCACTTTCAGCACAAGCCAAATGGTTTTCTGATGTAATCAGGCCTAACATCACAAGAGACAGTCTGTCACACACTCGCACGTACAGTACACATAAAGATATCCACAGAGACCTATTTGCTTTAGTTGCACATGCAGACACATACTCTGTAGGCATAAGCACAGACCACTCAGTTTATATCCCTTTTCCTCTTCCTGCAATAAAGCATATGCACATCCTATTTACATACATATATAATATATAATAAATATAGAACATGGGTGTCTACAAAGTATAAAACTATACAATACAAACCTCACCAACACAGCACTGGCCATGTATTTTTTAGAGCATCAAACATTTCCTTGCCTTGCATCATAATAAAATCTCTCAAGGTGTGCAAGGAAACTCAACCATGACTTGGCTCTAGGTTGATGACTCATCCTAATCATTCCCACTGCCCAACCAATTTTCTCTTTCATCTCCAGGCTGTTCCCATAAATCAGTGGGTCTGCACTTACATAATATCCTAATCATTGGCTCTCAGCAGGATATTTCAAACTTTACTTCATTGTCCTGAAACCTCAAAATGAATTCAAATGCAGTTGGATTTGATCACTGGAGATTGATTTGAGTTTCCTCAGTGTGCTGAGCTATACTGAGAAATGGGACTGTGTGTGTCTGTGTGTGAGAGAGAGAGAGAAAGAGAGAGAGGCTCCCATCAAGCAACTCTACGATATATGTGTGGAGACAGTAAGATTATTGCTAGGATGCACATCTCTCTCTGAAGGAAATTAAATCTGGATGACAGCAGAGCAGCAATCAATTAATCCTCCATGAAGTCAGAACAGTCATACGCAATCACACACACACTCACACATGCGTTGCAGCACAGACACACACAGATATATAGCAGTGATGTAGCACTATTTCAGACCGTACATTGTGCTGTAAAGTAACCAAGAGTTGATACAAGCATTTAACAATTTCTATTTATACCTGACCTTTACTGCTGAAAGCTTCTGTGTGTGTGTGTGTGTGTGTGTGTGTGTGTGTGTGTGTGTGTGTGTGTGTGTGCGCGCGCAACATTTGTGTATGTTCATTCATATACAAGACTATTATTAATCTAGAAAAACTACTTATGTCAAACATTGAACTGCAGGAGCGAACACCCACACAGTTACACAATTAGCTCAGAGTTTATTCAGTAACTTATTGGCCTTATTGAACCACAAAACAGAATGAATCTAAAAGCCAGACAGCTCTAGTGGCTTATGAATAATGATTCCTCATCTAGGTAATTTGATTTATCATTGCATACTTTTAGTCCATTTTTTCTTCACTGGTGAATTGATTCCAAAGGTTGAGAGACAATATGATGATAGTACTCTAGGGCAGTGGTTGGAAATAGGCTGCCCGCGGGCCATAACTGGCCCGCCAGCAAAAATATCTGGCTAGTGGCCAAATTGCTTTGATAGAAGAAAAATAAAAAATAAATAAATTGATAGTGGCTGGTGCTGAAACAGATCTCAGCCATGACAGCTACAATTGCTCACATAATCACAGAAAGTTTTTTGCAGCAATGCTTCATGTTGAGTTTATTGAGAGCTTTTACTTTGAAACGTTCTGAAGGACATTCAAAAGAGTCTCTGGCCTGCTTGACACACCTCTGAAAAAGCCGTCAGTAATCGTATGATTGGATTCCCCTGAATTTCCTCAGGGAAATGAAAATAAGCGTCCATAGGTTTATGAATGCAGATCAAACTCCTGGATGCGCACACACAATGCAGCACCTGCTTGAGCATGTGCAAATGTGTCCTTATAGGCTAACTCTCCCAATGGAAATCCTGCAGTCTACCAGCTGAGCTAAACGTGCACGAGTATCTAAGGGTTTGAAATAATTTGACAATGTTCTGGCCCGCCGTGTAACAGCTTGAAAAAGATTTGGCCCGATGCCAGACTTATTTGCAGACCCCTGCTCTAGGGTTTGTTTCTTCTTTCTTTATTAACTACTATGTAATTGGGAGAGATTGAAAGAGGCAGAGAGAGACCGCGCAAGCCATGATGAGAGAGCCAGGCATAAATATAAGAAAGTATCCATCAATATCACAGCAGCACTAATTGTTTTCATAGCAAGTTATTTGATGGCACAGCGCTTTGTCTCCTCTGTCCCCATCAGCTTCATGCCATTTAACACCTGTGCCCACAGTATGTTAAAATAACTCTGCAGCCATTCCTCTTCATCAGTATATAGACTCTTGATGCATTTTGCCCAAATAAAACATCAGTCCAGGCCAGAGATCCATGCAACACAGAGACAGAAAAAAGTTGCTTTAGTGGCATTGTGTCGAACCACTGGTTGCTGCTTTTGGGGGTTTATGACAGACAAGGAAGCCTTGTCAAAGAAATAAGAAGCTGTAAATTCTTCTGACAAGTACAGACAGACACAGTACAACCAAAGCACAAGGGTTTTTATCCATTTGCAATGCGGAACAGAAGCCTGCATAGTATATTTTGGGACTGATTCCATGGAGGTACATGTATACATTGGCAGAGAGCATAAGATAAACAATGAATATAAGAAGAGCTTGTTCACCACCGTATCCTCCCAAGAGTAGTTCCCTTTATACATGACAGAAATATCAAAGGCCTGTTTGATCTCACCGCCGGCTTTTCACCCTCCGAAACAAATCGACACGGTTCAGGGCTTCTTTTTTTTCTGAATAGCTGCTTGTTGGATTTTTGATGATGAAATGTTGCAGGCTGTTCAATCCCTGATGCTCTTTCTCAGCTCCTCCCTTTGGTGTTCCTTCTTTTACCACTCTCTCTCTCTCTCAAGTCTGGCTCTCTTCTTCTTCGTGGTTTAAGATCTCACCTGTACGGCTGTTTGCATCTGGAAGTGTTTCAGGCTGCCAGTTTGTGTATGGAAGATGAAAGCAGAGGTATGAAAGAGGAGGAAAGAGGAGGGAAGAGCACAATGAAAACAGATAAAAGTAACAATACAGCAAAATGGAGAGCAAAATGCCGGCCTTCTTAGTTCTAATGCTTGCCATCACACCCCCATCCAATCATATTTCCACCTACTCCCACTGTTACAGGCATTTAACACTTCTGTCTGGTCCAAGTTACTCTCAGTGTGCTTAATGTCCACTAATTAGGCCCAGGCTCATTTTGGACTGAGCATGTCTGATTATTTGTCATTTGTCCCATCAGAGCTGTGTTGCTGGACTCATAACCACTACTTAATTGGCTAGGAGACAGAACACAGAGTCTATATGGGTGCTTAGGCTGGCTACTGACTGATGATGATGGCTAGTGTGGGACCGAGAAAGCCTATCTGTGGGGTAATGGAGACTGAATGGATAGTGCCCTGCAGATGTCTTATGTTTTCTATTTAGCCCACATAAGCCCTCACGTCTAGACGGGAGGTACCTATTAGAGGTGTGCCAAGTACACAGTGGTGTCTGCGCTTCATGATTAAACTTAAAAATGGCAGCCATAGTGTGCTGCAGGAAACTTGAGTCAGTAGTTTGGACAGGACAGACAGAAAGCAACTCGCCAGACAGATAAATGAACATAAACCTTCTGTAAAAGGGGCAGTAGAAGAGTAAAGACTAGAGAAGTGGGCATGTAGCCATTTTAATCCCTTGTGGACCAAAGTGGGTGAGAAAACACTTCCACAGCAAACCTCCATAAGGGGCCCTTTAGCAAGGCACCTAAAAGTACCATGTAGAGATATCTTGTAAACAAACACAGTTGTGTTGATTCAGTGTTTCTTACCAAAATGCATTATGGCCGAATTTCATTTCTAACAAATATGTTGAATGCATTTCCTTCCTTATAAAGCATTTACATAGCTAATATTTTAGATATGAAGCCTTCATTTGCAAATAAACAGATATCTCCTTTTTTATTTATTTTGCTAAATCATGTTTTTGTTTTGCTGTACTCCAAGAAATAGCACTCAAACAAGTGTTGAGTTGTTTAGATATCTAAAAATTTTTTTCATAAATCATGTTTTATTATTGCACTTTTATTATGCGCTCAATTAAATATTAATCAAACTGGTGTTGTCTTATTCATTTTATGAATGGTGTTTATCTTTTTTTGCAAAGTAGTCTTTATATTTTTCATCTTGCATTGTTAAAAAGGATAAAAGGAAGGTGATATTCTAGGCTATATTTTTCTTATTGTCAACAAATAACAGGAAAAGAACAAAATCAACAATGAACTGATCCTAATAACAAGTTTTGTCTGCGAATACAAAGCCTGATATATCTTATTTCTCTGTGCCATAGAGCTCCATTGTTGCCAAAAACTCAATGAGCAACATTGTTGCATTGGGTGACATGTTCCTGCATTACTAACGAATTAAGAAAGTATTGAGAGATGGTATTGTTGGTTGTGTTCTTTTAATAGGATTTGTTGACACTGACAAATTTATAGAATATGGCTTGCCTTATAGTTTGAATAAGCCAGCCAACTTCTTTTTTTCATTGTTGGCAAATTGCTACGTGTCTTAGCATGTTACTGCTACCAGTCAGAGAAAAGGCAGGAAATCAAGGGATTTGCCATCATCACTTTGGGCTATTTGTCCTTTTCTTACTTACTGTAACTGTTGTGTGGCTTGCATAATTACTATACCTTCCTGTGCTGTCATTGTGTATAGCATCAACCATTTGTTTCCATGTGTGTGCGCATGAGTAAATTATGAAATACAATCAAAATGGAGACTACCAAATCATTGCTCCATAACACTAGTGGTCAAAAATGCCACACGGTTCCTTAAACTCCCAGTGCACCTGCCCATTGGCTAAGATGTGGTTGCCTTGGGTGTGAATAACTGAATGTGATGTGCAATGGTAGAAAAGACGATAATTGCTCAGCCAACTTTCCCTGGGTAAAGAATGGTTTAAAATAAACAGAGCCAGTGTTTTGTCGATTGGGACAGATGGACAACACCTCAGCAGATAAGGCTGCAAAATGCAAACAGATAAACAGTCAGGCTGATAAGACCCATTGGATCAAGCTGTGAATAACTGGATTTGGCTCAACAGACAAGTGGAAGGAGCAGAGGCAGTGGAAGGAAGAGCTGATATGGTGTGGAAATAAAGGACGGGGGGGGCTGTTTCCAGTAATAAAAAAGTAGCCAGTATGTCCCTGACTGCACATTGGAAGACGACAGGAATAGAGTGTGAGAAACGATGAGAGCAACGGTGGAGAACAAGGGGTCATAACTGCTACAGCTTGTATGAAGTCAGACTGAATCTGTTAATTTCACACCTCACTTCCGTGTCCACTCTCTCCTCTCCGGCTTCTTCATCTTACAATTCCTATTTTATTGAGCAACATGAACATGTTCTCTGGTCCACCTTCCCATGTAGGCTACTATAACTATCTCAACCAGGGCCATGTTCTGGTACTACACTTGTGCACTGTTTGTGCTGTATTTGACTTTAGGCCATTCTTTCATCCTTTTTTCCTTTCTTTTTCTATACACTGCAGTCCTGGTTTCTGCCAAAGCTAGAGGATGTGAAAAGCCTTGGGTCTTTTAACCCAGAGACCACCATTATAAATGAGGCTTCTGGTAAACTCTTGATAGGACACCTCCATCTGTAAACAAGATTAATTATTAATATAGTGTTTAAACTATGAAGGTTTATAGTTTATAGTTACGGTTTATAGCAAAGCAGCCCAAGAAATACAAAAAATATCCTTTTACATGTTGTTTCTTGTATATTACACAATCATTGTAGCGGGAAAAATATCACATTCTTTGTAACAGAGTCAGTCATCAAACATGAAGAATTTGAAAATGCTCCCAGAATGAGTGCTAAATGTGTGAAAACTGTGGGAGCATCAGGAATGCCCCTAGATGAGAGGTACACTACACCATTGTCATGTAGGGAAGAACTTAGGAAAAGCTTCAAACATTTATTTCTGATATAGAAACGTTACCCTGTCAACCACTTAGGAAGAGATCTGATGTATTTATTGGACATCATTCTGATTTTCACTTCTGAAGGCATTGAATTTCTGTCTATGGCGGGTTATGTTGTCTTGGTTATTTTCAAGTTCCCATAACAAAGACATTGTTGTCTTGTTTAATGTCAAGTAGTCATAACAACAACATCTCAAACAATGTCGACAAAAAAGACATAATTGACCGAATGACAACAGTTGCGAACATTCATAAAGACCCCTTCATATTCGTGACAGTGACCGTGTTTGCGTGCATGTGTGCCGTCAGTGGAGACTCTTGGCATTGTGGTATTAACCCACAGCCATGGGACCAAAAGAGGCACTAAAAGCGAGAGACTGCAATTCAGAAAGAAGACTAGAGAAATGGAGATAGATAAGCAGCACTGGCCACAAAAGAAACAACACAGAGAGACACACAGAGTAAGGGAAAGCTGTCTGAGTAATACCAAAGCCACTCTTATGGAACTAAAAAGCAGAAAAGGTCAGCCAGCTTGTCTGTTTGAGAGAAGCATTCCTCAGGGCTCCACAGCTTGATCTTCTGCCCACCTTGTTTTCTGCTTCTGTTTTTAACCACCTTCATTTTCCCCCCGTTTTCCATCCCTCCCAGCCAGCAGGGGTCCATTAGTTTGGGATGGAGACACCTGTACAATCCTCAGGATAACCTCAAAGGGTGCGCTGAAGGACAATAAAAGGGAGATTTTACAGTATAAGGGGGATTTCTTAGTGTATGTCCATTATGTAAGGGGGGTTAAACTCATAGTGTATACAAGAACAGCAATATGTCTTTTTTCTCCTCTGTCTAAACTTTCTCCTCTCCTATCCTCTCCTCTGGGAGAGTAACCTCTGCCAGACAGATAGCAGACTGGATGCTACATATCTTTTTTATTTCTTCTCCTATTCCTTCACTCTCTCCCTCTTTCTGTTTGTGCTGTCCTGTTCACTGGTGATGTCATTGATGCAGAGATAAATAAGTTGCTTTAAAGACCGGCTCACTGCTGAGGGACAGTCCGCACTGCAGAGAGAGAGACAGAGGGAGGTTTAGCAGAATGAAACAGTGTGAGATAGACAGACAGACAGAGCAACTTAGTTTTAACCAAGCTCTAATGCTGCATACTTGCTGCGATGCATGACAGACAAGTAGAGAGTGGGTGAGTGACAGAGAGAGAAGGAGGGGGGAAACAGCGTCAGTTCATGTTTTAAATATGCCTCACTGCTCAGTCACATATCAGTGGGCTAAGTCTTACTAAGATCAACAGAATGGGTCCTGTGGAGATTTAAATAATGATCGACAGCATTTCCACAATAACACTCAAATACATGCACAACCACGCCTCTCCACCTGCACACGGGCATTCATAAACTTCACCAAACACAGAGAAAGAGCTGGCTGGGTTTTGGCTCGTCTTGCAGTAGAGGTGATTTATAGCCCGCCAGCTCATCCCGAGATGAATTCTCCAATGAATCATTGCACCTGCAGTGATGGCAGAAAGGGCTGTGTCACTAGCTACTCCCATTGTTTGGCCCTATACGACTTTGTTCAGAAAGATTTGTTTTTTCTATTCTGTTCATGTTTTCTTTCCTCTAAAGTCAATTATATATACAACATCTCTTTGTTTTTCTTCTTTACATGTTCAAGTCATGCCTACCTGACCTATGGCAGGTTGTTGATGAAGATGTGGAGTGGATAAAGCAAGAGACAACAAACCAGGCAATAGTCTTCCACTACACTTCTGTCAATCCTGTCAAGCATTTCCTTTGCTCAGTCCATCCATGGCCTGAATTATGGATCACTTCAAGCGATGTATGTGAGCAAGCCTCCTGGTTATAACAAGAACATGCAATGAAGGTCTTTTGTATTGGTTGTACTTCATTTAGGTTAAAGGTTGCATATAATGCTCATGTACTTTTATTTTGGATGTCTACTAGAAAATGTTTACATGCTTTAATGTTCAAAAAATTTATTTTTCTCATACTATCCATTGTTACAGCACCTCTTTTCACACTCTCTCACTAAGCACTCCGTTTTAGCTCCTGTCTCTTTAAGGACCCTCTCCCTAAAAGACCACTTTCTTCTGATTAGCCAACCTCTGCATGCCGGGCCGAGGGGCAGCAAATAGCTGGGACAGCTCTGAATCGAAGTGTGGTGATATTTCTGACTATGCAAGACTGGGCCTCACTAATTACAGTACAAAAAGGCAACTTTATAACTTTATTCACTGATTTTGGTGAAACTGGATCATATTTTATGAAGAAGATATTTTCCAGTTTCCTGATGGACAGACAGCTTTACTTGTTGTAAACAGTTACTTTAGCTAACTACTGCTAACAGTAGCTGCTGCTAGCTAGTGAGCTCAGTTAGCTATGCAGCTAGCCATCATCTTAGCTGACTCTGCCCGGACTGGAAGCTTAGCGCTAAACCAAAAATACTTAAGGGATGAGGGATATCATTCGTTGTCTATCACAGTCTCAATAAAATATATCCTTTCTATCACCAGCACACCCAGGGCTGGACTGGGACAAAATATCGGCCCTGGCATTTTTGGCCCAGGTGTACCTACTGTAATATTCGCCCAAACCACCATGCTATCTGTGCTTTATGGGATTAAGTGGGTGGTGTCTGTACTTTATGGGCCGAACGTTGGCCCATTTTAACATAAAACAGTTATAAATATATATAAATATATATATAAATATATAAATATTTATTTGTGTTAAACTGGCCCCAAAGGTTCGTCGGCCCACAGGGCATACGCCAGTTTGCCAGTCCCCCCCCCCCCCCCCCCACACCACTGTCCTCTCTCCCACCTCTCCTTTCTGTCTTCCTGTAGATTGCCCTTCTTGACGGTTGGCAACTAATAAGACCAAAAGGATAAATGACATACTTTACATTTATTTTGTTACTGTACTTAAGTAGTGTTTTTCGGTATCTGTAGTTGTTACAACTTTTTACTTTCACTTCGCTACATTTCAAAGCCAAATATCCAACTTTTTCTTCTGCATGAGACTTTGTTACATTGTTATTAGTCGCCTATGTATCTATGGCACCTGAGTAGGGCAGCACTGAAAAACAAATGTAAAACTGATAAAGCAGACACGGCACGAATCAACTTCAGCCAGATGATGAGTCACCAACATACTCAGTGACAGTCCAGAGCAGAGCTGGACGCCCTCGCATGAACGCGAATGTTTAAAACTTTGATGAGAGGATGAAGAGAGACTATCCTTCTAAGCACGAGAAGGGAAAAGACTCAATGAGAGTGAAGTGCGGGAACAGCAGTCCGGTAAACTTGTTCTCTCCTCTCAGAGTCTGATGTCAGCAGATAGCTTAACAGTAACGTTAATGTGGAGCTGCAGTGAATCTCTCTGTCTGTCTGTCCTGCTAACCAACTGAGCAGTGCAGCTCTTGTCCTTCTGTGTCTTGGTTTGCTTGCTAGACTGTGACTGAACAATGTTGAGTGAAATATAACTATTTAATTTTTGATAAACGCAGACGAGCCATGGTGTTTATAAACTGCAGCTCGGAATGATGTCCCCCGTTGCGGGGGGGATGCTAGGATGCCTCATCACCAAACTCACCCAGCTCACTGTGCCAGCCTCCACCTGTCAGTGGATCACAGACTTCCTGACTGACAGGAGTCAGCAGGTGAGGCTGGGGAACATCACATCCAGCACACGGACTATCAGCACTGGCGCCCCCCAGGGGTGTGTGCTCTCCCCACTGCTCTTCTCCCTCTACACCAACGACTGCACCTCAGGGGACCCATCTGTCAAACTCCTGAAGTTCGCTGATGACACAACGGTCATCGGCCTCATCCGGGACGGTGACAAGTCGGCCTACAGACGGGAGGTTGATCAGCTGACTCTCTGGTGAGGTCAAGACCGTGGACTTCAGGAGAAGCCCCCCCACTCTGCCCCCCATCACCATACTCAACAGCCCTGTGTCTGCTGTGGAATCCTTCAGGATTCTGGGTTCCACTATATCCCAGGACCTGAAGTGGGAGCCCAACACTAACACGATCATCAAGAAGGCCCAGCAGAGGACGTACTTCCTGCGTCAGCTCAGGAAGCTCAACCTGCCTAAGGAGCTGCTGATCCAGTTCTACACAGCCATCATCCAGTCTGTCCTCTGCACCTCCACCACTGTCGATTTCACCCCGGACACAACTTGTTCTAGCTCCTCCCCTCTAGTAGGCACTACAGAGCACTGTACGCCAAAACCAACAGACACAGAAGCAGTTTCTTCCCACAAGCCATCACTCTGATGAACAGCTGATTTCTGACTCACAGTGTCAGGAACAATTCTTGTGCAATAACCCAGTAACTCTGTCTCTAATCAGCACCTGTTTACAGGTTACCACTTATTGTTTATTTATTCACCATTTTCTATTTCAGTGCTGTTCATACTATGTCATATTGTATATACTGTATACCAATACACCTACCTCAGGTCATAAGGTCATAGGTCTTATTTATTTTTTCCAGCATCCTTTGCACTATGCTCCATCACACTGTGTACATGTATGCATGTATGTGTATGTGGATATCATATCCACCTTCAACATGTACATAATGAGAATAGTTTACTCTTGCATCCTTAGCACTCTGATCACTGCACTATTTGTCAATATGTCTATTGTTTTGTTCATAGTGTGTATATTAGTGTTGTCTATTCTGTAGTTTGTGTCTGATATTTATTTATTATTTAATTATTATTTTATTATTGTATTATGGTATTATTGTATGAGTAAGCACATCGTGAGCAATGTGCAATGAGTCAAATTCCTCGTATGTGTACACATACCTGGCAATAAAACTGATTCTGATTCTGATTCTGATGCAAGAAATTAAACTCACGCATTTGAGCAAGAAACATCTGTGGACCAGTCCAGACAGGATGCGATGGCACTCCTCATACATTATTTTAAAACAAGGCAGTGAAGTTCAGTGACAACTCTGGACTAATGCAAGATGGGAAGCAGTAGATTCACATTGACTATTAAAATGTTGATTAGCTGGACAGACTGGCCAAAACGGATGCACATCTCAGTAAATAATAAGCATCACATATTCAGCCCAGTATAAATAGTATTTTATATTTGAAAATGTATTGAAGGAAACCTGGAGGAGCCCGTTTGAATGTGCTTGATGCAGCTGATAACATTAAAATATCGAAAATATCTATAATTTACAGGGGCTGTGCTTAAGTTTGTCAGTAGCGTAGATGCTGGATCATCAGCCACATCAAGCACAGATCCACATCCAGCCTCAGCCATCACCAGCACAAACCCAGTCGAGATGTCTTTAACAGGTCCCACAGACCCAGGTGAAACACATCCTGCTTTTTTCAGAGAGTCACAAGTGAAACACATCACTGTTTTTTTCTAGAAGAGGTTTCTATTCAAGCTTCTTACAAAGGGAGGAATGTAGGGAAAACATTGTGGCGTCAGGTGTGACAGTGCAGCAGCTCTGTTTTTGCACTGTGACTCGCAGACAGTTTATGACCGAGTGGTAACGTAGCTGGTAGAGTTTTGCAAAATAAACATCTGAAAACTGAAGCCAACCTTGCTCTGTTTGGGACTGTGAGCTGAACTTTATGACAGGTGCTGAAGTTAACGTGTGGATTTTTGGTGAGATTGTGAATTAAGAAGTGTTTCAGTTAGTTTTGGTTTCCATCTGCTTATCTCATTCTTACATACCCAAAGTCCAAAATGGGGTTCTGTGTCTGTCAGACAGTCTGAAGGGGGTACTACCACACCAGCAGAGCAATAACGCAGACTTGGCCACCCCACATAAAGTAAATATCCTACTTGTCCTCTTGCAACTCAGTTGTCCTTATTGTGATTCACTATAACTTATAATGCTGTATTGCTGTAAAAAGATAGATGCGGTTTGTAAGATCAATAGATTCTAATGTGTAGTATTTTTACTTTTGATTACTTAAGTATTTTTAAAATCAGGTACTTTTTTACTTTTACTTGAGTAGGTTTATTCTGGATGACTTCTACTTTTACTTGAGTAACATTTTTCATGTGGTATCTGTACTTTTACTTAAGTATGAAAATTGAGTACTTCCACCACTGGATACTGCTATAAAGACAAATCTGTTAGTTGTAGGATTACATGTAACCTAGGTGCATGAATGGCATTAAATCAAAGTTTACTTTGTTTCACCATTGTCATATTATAGTTATTAATCGTACACAGCCACAAATAGTTACATTACCTCATCACTCATCATGCATCCTGCAAACAGCTGTGTTTAAAGAATAAAAATAGTATTAAAAATTTGTTACATCACTTGCTCCCAAAACAAATGCTAGCCAGATCAAGATTTTTACGACATGCTTTAAGTAAACTTTTTTGCTTAACGCAAGACTTTCAAATACGAAGGAGTATATTTACATCAGGGTATTGCTACTTTCACAAAAGTAAGGGACCTGAATACTTCTTTCAGCGCTGTGTATACAGTATGTATGCAGATACAGTGGTGCACACACATGTTTCTGGCTGCCCATATGTTGTAGTTCATACAGCCAAGTGAGAGTATGAACCAAATCCATGCTCTTGTTTGGCAGCGCAGCCCTCTCTGCCCCGTATTTGCTGTGTTGTCAGCAGCTTTGTCCTCATCCTCGGCATGTGCAAATGCTGAGTCGCGTTAGTTTAAGCCCAGATAGACCACAGGCTTGCACACATATTTGTTTAGAAAAACGCAAACGCAGCTCAAGTTGTACGCTCTTGTCAGAGTTCGTAGGGAGTGGGAGGCTGAGGAATTTGCTGAAGGATTTTCTGCCTCTCTGTCTTTAATCACAACACTAATTAAAGTTTCCTGGCTAATTGTGGCTGAGATAGTGTTTCTGTATGCTGCCTACTTCTTTGTGCTAGTGCCTGGCTAATTACAGAGCTAATGGTCTATTGGTCTGCTCTGCTGTGGACACAACTCTAATGCATGAACAGTAAAGTGATGGATTACAGTCTGTGTTCGTCAGTCCTGGTCCCACCGGAGCTTCCCAGGAGGTTCAGGCTTTTGCTCCTGCACAGCGATGAAACTGGAGCACTGAAATTCAGCGGTCAATAGTTGTCATTTCATGTCAGCTCATAAGACTCCTTATCAAGCTGCAGTCTTTCACATAGTTATTCCAAAGACCCTCCTTTCATGCTTGCTGAATTTATCTTCAATCAGGTTATAACATTGACAGCTGCTACTGACAGGCTGATATCCTGAGGCTGGTGCTAGGTGTGTGTAATGTTTGTGAATTCGTTAGCCATAACAATGATTAACAGGGTTAATCGGGCACAGTGTGGCTCTGATTATGCTGCAGGATGACAAGGAGCTGCTGGAAAGCTGTCAAAGTGCTGTCGGAGCATTGCGCTCTACCTAGACATCATGCCCAACGTCTGTCCTTGCAAATCCCAGCAGATCAAGTCAGGGCGACACACTGTTCTTCAAACAAAGATTGTTTCTGTGTGTCTTTTGGTTTAACAATCGTCAGCATCACCTGGTCTGCGTGTGAGTGTCAGATCTGAAATGATTTCTGAAATGATGAGCTTTTGTGTGTGTGCAGTATCAACCAGATGAGCTTAAAATGCCAGTGGCCTTGCAGCAGATGCACCCATGTAAGAAACTGTGCAAAGAGAGTTGCCATGGGCATAAATTACACATTACACACCAATGTCTCAATTCCACACTGAATTTCTCTTCTTTGCCGTCCTCATGCATGCTGGAGCTCAGCATGGTAACAAGGTTTTCAACCAACATTCCCGTGGAAACTTGAACACAAAACATCCTTTGAAATCCTTTCATTCAATACATACAGAGTCCCTTATTTTAAAGAAGTGATCCAGCCTGTATCTTGGATGTGGAATTCATGCAAGTCTGAGGTTTTTCAGTTTGTTCCACACAAAAGCACAGGGGCCACACTCTCCGAAGGCAAGCCTATTATAAACACACAGCTTTCTTTGAATGCTCCTCTGTACATGTGTGTGTCTGCTTATGTGTGTTGGCGTGCTTGTGTCCTTTGCCTTTGTAATCGGATCTCTGTGATGTCTTGACTGTTTGTCAGACAAACCAAAGTCCTCTGTAGGCAACAAATGATAAACACAAGGGTAAAGAGAAAGAAAGAGAGAGACCTATTTGAATTAGAAATTCCTCTTTCTTCACTGCATGCTTTGAAGCTCGGGAGAAGCCTGGTGATCGGATCAAGGATGCTGTAAGAAATGGGATAAAGAAGGAGAGGAGAGTGATGAGATTTTCCTCTCTCTGGGAATATGGGGATGTTCTGAGATTCTTTCACATGCGCACATTCTCAGCGACACTAAGCCTGTCGTCATGATACTACTGCCTGTGTACGCGCACGTATGTGTGTGTACAGAGCTATTACTTGTATCACAAACTGTAAGAGCTCTCCTGATATTGGAGACCCCCCCCCCCATACACACACACTGATGCATGCACATTTCTAATAGCAAATCATCTTTGAGCCCTCATCCACTGCATCTGATCCTTGATTGAATTAGATCAGCATGTTTTGGCTTTAAGAGGATTTCTCAACATGCATTTTGTATGAGACTGTAATCGGCACTGTTACTATCACTGCTGCTATTCAGGGAAGAGGATTATTAGTGCAGATTACATGCAACTATTTAAAGGATTCTTCAAAAACACATCATATACCACCCACAGTGTGAGCACACATTGCCACCAGAGGGAAAGAAATCATAAAACAGCAAAGGAAAAGTAGAGAAGAAAGTATTATGTTTAGTGTTTTGGCATGTTTTCCCCTTTCTGCTATTTAATAGCTCTGATAAAAGGCATGAGATTTTTCTAGCAATTTTAGCCCAATCCTTTTCTATATGTGTATCCACTTTAACATCCACTGTTAACTACGTGCCTATGCCCTTACTGCAGTGCCCTGCCTCGCCCTGCTCTCTGACGTATTGATCAGGACAGCCTCAAGCTCTCTGCATTGTAGTTCCCTCGAGTCCAGATGCTCTACACAGTTCTGTGCACGGGTTAGAGGTGTGTGCGGAATTGAATGATTTGTTACAGTATTAACCAAATTTATGGTACAAATTATATGAGTACACTCACCTGTGCAAATGAAGTCACACAAATCATCTTTTATTCAAAACTTTTGTCAGTGTTCTTTCTTTTTTTGCCTTTTGGCTTCGCTTTTATCTTTTATCCGGGTGTCTGTCTTTAATTCTCTGGTTAGGCTCCAAGAGCAGAAGCGAGTTTATCTCCCGCTCCCTCTCTCTGCCTGATCCCCATGGTGAGTGTGTACCTGCCTCATGTCTCTCTGTGTGCCTTGAACTGTGCTTTGGAGTAATTACCTGGAGAGGCAGAGAAATGAGAGGGAACACCTGACCTTTAAGTCTTTATCAGCCCGCAGGCCCGGAGTAGACGACACAAACACACAAACAAATACACATGCACGTCCTCACATCATACTCAAATGTAATTCAGATTTGTCTGGCATGTAATTGAGATAAACACACACAAAAATAAATAAATAAATTCAATAATGAGACCCCCAAATAGAAGAAGAAGATAGAAGAAGTCTATCTCAAATGAACTCACGAATACAGACACAGTCGTTTTTGTCTTGGAAACAAATGGCAGTGTGTACAGCAGTGACAGGTCATCTCTGTGAGGGATTTGGTCACATCAGCCAGGCACATATGGCAGGCCTTAATTACACTTGCCCACACACACATAATTGATCATGTAATCAATTAATTAATGTCCCCCCCCCCCCCCCCCCCCCCCTTGTTAGTGGCCCATGAAGCCCATTTGCTTTTCCAGGTCATTAAAATGATGAAGGGCTAGAAGCAAGGTTATAAAAGAAAATACTCATGGATAAGTAATGGCAACAATAAGGTAGAGAAATAAGGAAGGCGGGATTAGGCTGTATGTACAGTAAGTGTGTGGTTGAAAAATGCCTGGGGATGATTATCTATTCGTTTCAAAATAGGAAGTGCACACAAAAAACTGTAGATATACACAAATACTTCACACACAAGGACAATCACGTCTACTCCCTCTGCACAGCTGTCTACAACTTTAAGGACTAATTGTCTGCATCTACAGCACATGGCCTATTTCTCCCTTGGTCCCACATGTTTCCTCTCCCACTGTCTCCCTATCACCCTTTTACGTTTTCTTACTCTCAATGACTAGCTCTTCTCAATTTGTCATTTTGCCACCAATTCTCATTCATACAGCACCCTTCTGTGTACACAAGCACGTGCATGCTCACACACACACCAGTCACGGGGAGGCAGGTGTGTGAATGGATTGACAAATGGAAATTAATGAGGAAGAAAGAAGCTCTATTTTTTTTTTTTTGCAATGGATCTGATTATTTAAATCAGACTTGGCTTTGTAGCAGTGAAATGAGCTTGGCAGCCATTCAGGAGGATGAAGCACCGGAGAAGGGGAGAGGAAGGAGAGAGAGATGTAAGAAGCTCACTTTTTCTTTTTACAGGGATTTCACAAAACCATCCCATGTGTCAGATAGTTTCCCTGAGGGGGATGGAGGGGGAGGTGTTAGGTGTGTGTGTGGGGGGGGGGGGGTTCCTTTTAGCTGAAGAGAAGAAGGGAATTGTCTGCCCATACCTGTCTATCTTGTTTTCTGGTTACTCAACACTGGCTGCAGAGAGCAGAGGAGAGTGAAGCAGTGATTTAACACATGACTGCTGTCTCACTTCATCAGTGTCAGTGTCTCCCACACCACCCCACCCTGTATACCCACAACCCCATCTCCTATTGCTTCATCATCCTCTCAAGAACCTTGACTTGTAGAGATAGTTATACTGTATATTTTTTGTCCAGCTCCCTAACCATTAAAGGCTAAAACCCAAAAAAACACAATTTTACTTTTCATGACTTTACTTTTCATGATTTCATGAGCACAAGGTGCTTCACAATAAAACAACAAAATACAGTTCTAGCTAAACACCAGAAACACGTTGACATATGACAGACAACTTTAAAACCAAGCTTAATGTTTAGCAAACGCCTATTTGAATAACAGAGTCTTCAGCTGCTTTTTAAAAGAAACAACACAGTTTAAGGTGCGTAACGAACTAGGGAGTGCATTCCACAACCTGGGTGCAGCCGCTTGGAAAGACCAGTCTCCTCTGGTCTTAAAGTGGGTACGGGGAACTACCAACTACCAACCAACTCCCTTTCTTGGCCAGGGCACCCTTGAAAAAGAGATTTTATCTCAAAGGGTCTTTTCCTCTGGTTAAATAAAGGTTAAATTAAAAATTAAAAATAAAAACTTCCTCAGCAAATTGTGTTTGCTCAGTTGTCATAGAATTGTGGATTCTTCTAAGCAATTTAAGGACGTCTTGTCCATGTTGGCTTGAAGTTCATTCCTAATAGCTGTTCTGGAGCTTTTGCTCACTTTTAAGGGAGATTACGTGATTTGTATTTATTTGTTTGGATCCACATTAGCCACTACCAAGGTAGCAATTAGGATTGAAAGCCCCAAGACAGTAATAGAACTTATGGTGAAATTGTTTTGTTAACTTTGCACAGATTGGCTAACAGAGTAACAAAATATTGCCTTTCTATCTCTCTATCTGTCTCCACCTCCTACACAGATGTGAAAATCAGCTGAAGTTTAGGGAGTATGGTGACGGGTATCGGGTTTCGTGGTAGGCTAGTACCCCCAGTTGACTTGCTACACTATGGACTATGGACTATGGAGTGATACAGATGGTCAAACCTGCCTCTCACCAGCAGGGGGACTTTTTTACAAACTCTCAAATCAGATCATTTCTAAATCTTTGGTATGCTGTCATTAAACAGAATTGGCTTTGCAGCAGAGGTTGAATTTCCAACCCTGGAGAGGGCTTCTAGCTCCAGCTTGAACTCCCACATCATTCTGAGTTTTTATATGCATTGCTGACAAAATTTGTAGAATTGAAAGAATTGTCTGTACACAGTGCTCCATAACATTTTTACTTATTCAAACTTCGAAATCAAAACTGAGCTATACAATACTATACAAATAACTTTCAAAACTATTTTTGCGTGGATTTTGCCCAAAGTGTTGTTGAATGTGTTCTCATACATCCATTCTATGTGCGCTGGGCCCACCACAGTTCATTATTGAATGAATGTGAATTGAAAAGTTGGCTGTATGTGTAATTGCATACATTTAAATTAGCTGAATTTCAATGACGAGCATGCAAATATTATAAGATCTGTACTGTCCATTTGTAGAATTGAAAGCAATAACTTTACAATTTGATAGGAGAAAGCAAAGTAAGAATCATTTGATACATTTGAGCAATACATTAGTATGGAAAAGACACAAAATTAAAATTATTCCGTTTGTCCTATTGTCCAGAATCTTATACATTTCATGTTATTTGTTGGTGCAATGACCCAGTTTCACTGTGGGGGATCATTAAACTTTTATCTTTTCTTAACTTCTCTAGGAGCAAAACCTCAAGACTCTCCTGAGCTCACTCCAAAGCACACCAGCACCCTACAGCTGCATTCAGCCACCATGGCTGAAAAGTACTTCCATAGGGTGCTACATTAACATACCTGCCAGTAGAGACAGATGGAAGGAAAGGGAATGAGAGCAAGAGAGAGGAGAGACATTATAACTAGAAACAGTGCTGAATGACTAATGACCTATCAACTCACTGCAAATAAGTCAAACAGGGAAGAATTTCAGACTAACGGGTGCATTATTTGCACATTTGAGTGCATGGACCAATAATAAACACACATGCACATAAATCCACAGAGTGCTTCACATGCCTTCTGCATGGCTGTTGTCACATTGATTCATGGCGATCTGTCCAACCTACATACAGTCGATTTGTAATAACATTAGCTACTAGCTAAATAAAAATGTCTTCCACCATTTGTATGAGATTACAGACTAGGTAAATGTGTGCGTGTTTATTCTACACACCTGAAAGACCAAGTTCATTGCCACTCAGTGCTTTTGAGAAAGCTGGAATATGTAAAACATTGTGAGCAGAAGAAAGTGCAAGAAAGCATCACTTAAAGGAGGTGCATCCTGGCAGGTGTGTGTTATGGACAGAAGAGCATATGCCAACTAAAGCTCACATGACCTTAATTATGGGGAGGAGAGGAGAGAAACAAAACAGAATATTTGCCACAACAAGCCACAACAAGACAATGTCTTGCATATTAAGATATAGTGCCTGAAGGAGAAAAAAAGAGAAAAGAGAGACAATCAGAGGCTGACTTTGAGAGTATAAGAACAATAAAGATATTTAAGCCTGAACAAACCAAATAGTAACCATGGAGATCAATGATCCCAGTAAAGCCTCTAGCAGATGCTCCTTGTTAAGCGAAGATTGGAGAGCACTGCACATGACAAGTATTGATCAGCAATACTTGATCAGCTCCAATTTACCAAATTGGACATTATGTAAAGCACAAAATGATTATAGAGCTTTTATTATTAAAAGCCTACATATCAAACACACATGCACAAGTAAATGAGGTGAGAGATTATGAGTGTAATCAATCAGCATTCCTTTATGAGCTTGCGTGTGAGAGAGTTTGTGCTGTGATGACAGAAATGCTACTGCTGCCCTCTGACATTTGGACTCAGATGGAAAGTAAAATCTGATATAATTTCCTCCTCCAATGCTAATTACAGAGTAAAACTAATAAAGTAGTCGCCATATGAACCAGTGGAAGTGTGTATGTGCACATGCACTAATTTTCATGAAAGGGGCAAGAGGGCAATGGTCTGTGTCAGAACGGAGGGGTGGAGGAAATGAATTAGGGGGATGGGAGAAGGGGCTGATGGGATTCATGCCATAATGTATGCAAACACTTGTCACCACTCCATGCCTGATCCTCCTGCCTTCCTCTACAGTGTTCGCTCATTTCAGAGCCCAGTGCGCACAGTGTTTGGCTCGTTGCACAAAAGATACATTTGTTGCTCATTTTAAAAGTTAAAATACTTGGTACTCCCTGAAAGTAATTTTAGTTTTTAATGTAAGTATTTGCAGCTTATGGGATTTTTTTTCTCTGACTTTATACATCTATGCTTTTTGCTTGTACTTTCAGGTCTTTGAAACAACTGCATTATTCTGTGATATGATTTGTTTAGCTATTATTTTTATTTATTTATTTATTTTTATGTGTTTCTTTGTACGTATTATTATTATTATTGTGATATTTCGGTATATTGTCTACATAGAGTACCAGGTGTAATCTGTTTTTATTATGTCCTCCCTGATGAGACGGGTTGGTGTTTTAACAAATGAATATGCCAGACTTACAAAGACTTTTAATATTTGGTGACTTTTCTCTTTACTCTACCTAAGAATGACTTAAGGACATCTAATTTTGATGACCAGTGTTTTCATCTTCAAGAGCCCCTAAAGGTTTCTTGGATTTGCTGCATGTTAAACTGATTGAGCACTTAGCCTCTGCTTTTCTTTAAGTGTTTGCTCTTGTCATTTTGCTGGGTGGGTACTTCAGTAGGGTGACATTGTGTGTTACTGTATCTGCACTGGAAATATTTTTTAAATCAAGGCACCTTGAATAGTTCCACTTGGAGAAAAGAAGCTTCATCACGGAGGGCTCATTGCTATGCGCAGCAAATAAGAGGGCATTTCTTCCTTTCAATTAAAAACTAATTAACAGCTACTTTACTTATGATGACAGTGACTCAGGGACAGGGAGTTGATTATTTGTTTTTGTTAAACCTCAAGATGATATTTAGAAGGGTTCATAATGTACCAACTTCACACCAGTTGTCATTGGGAAATGTGTTTCTGTAACACATTACAACTCTGCAATGATAAATAAATACACACACTCATCTTAGCCCTCTTCATTTACACACACACTATACTGGACAACTAACACATCTATCGTTTTTCACACACTAGTAAGCCTGCATGCACCTGCTTGCACATCCAGCCTCCCACCTACACAAATGTACACACACACACACACACATACAGTAAGGCTGTGCTGAAAAACAGACAGACCCCACTCTGTCCACCCTTGACCAAATGACAAGCAGAGCTGTCGTCCGTGAGAGGGGTGTCTCTCTTTCAGAGTTTGGTTCTATAAATCACTCAGCAGCGGGACGCCTCCTGGTTCCCCTGACACAAACAAATCTGACAATCAATTCATCATGATAGAGTGTGTATATGCTGTGGGGGCATCACCAAACTTGTGCTTGTTGACAGTTTGCAGAGTGACTTTTGGCATCCTCATCAGCCCTCCCTTATTGTAAAGAGATGAGAATTAAAGCTGTTTCTGTGTTTTACTCTGCTGTACATCTGAAGCTGTGTACAGCATAGGGTCATTTTACATGGCTTCACACTTATTTTGCATAATAGGCAATATGATTAATTATAAACATGCGTAACACCATCTACTGTACCTACAAAGAAAGGAAATTCAGAGAGTGATGTTGAGAGGCTGTAAAACACAGGGAGAAAGTATCTCATTATTAACTATCCCCTCTCTTCTCCCCGAGGGTCAAAGTTCATGAGAGCATGCTGAGGCAGCGCTGAGATCCACAGTATCAATCTTGAATTGGCATCACATAATCAGCCTAGTGTATTAGGCTGTTAGTGGTAGCATATCAAACACACACAAGCAAAAAAAACACACACGCAATCTAACATAACACTCCTCAGCTAATAGGCAGAGCCACTCTAGGCCTTGAATGGCCTTGGGAGCTTAGTTAAAGGCTGCAGGGAAAGGTTTGTATGTAAATGGGTCTATTTGCAGCAAGGGCAGGGTCAGAGGAGCCTCATGCTGTTTACCATCACCTGAAGCACCCACCATGAGCCAAGATGTCAATGCTCCGCCACCCTCTAACGACCTGTAGGGAAACCATTAAAAGACTGGCACATGTGTATGTATTGGCTGAAGAGGGAGGGTTTTCTGTCTAATTCATGATAATCCCTTTTCTCAATGTCTCGTTATGTATATATGTACTGCACTGATGAATCCATATATTTATATATTTGGTTGTTTTTGTTTGATTGTTTGTTTTCTGTCCATTTATATACGTGAGCCTTCTCTTTATGTGTCCCCATGCATGTTAGTGTGTCCATGTGTTTGTTATCATCAACAGAGCGCAGCATTTAATGAGGTAGATGGGAGGAAAATAAATATAGTGCCTTTGAAAATGATTTCATCTCATCCTTTTATTGCCTCTCATTTTCATCCATTTATTGTGTGGGAGAGAGTGCATTGAAGCACAGAGAGAAAATTTGAATCATTACACCCCAGTGTCAACATTAGTTTGTCTTCCTTTATGCCTCTGTTCAGCTTTATTCATTCCTCTCACCACAGCTGTGCACTATGAGCTCTGTTTTTAACATCAAGACAACTGCAGTGATACAATAATGCAGTTCATGGAAAATATGTGTCTTTTCTGGTGAAAAACAAATGAGTAAATTGCAATGCACTGCATATGTGTTGCTGCAGAAGAGGTGTTGTTTACAGCACACCTCCTTCCTCTTTGTCTGCCTCCTCTAAAGCAGCGATCTCCCTTTTCTCCTGTCATGTTCTTAATTGGTTTGACATTTCCTGCCTTTGACCTAAAGAGACACAGTCATTAGATGAGCCGACCAATAAGAGCGGGGGAATGTGGTGTGTGTATGTGTGTGTAAGTGTGTCTGATTGCCAGTCTAAGAGGTCACAAGCTTTCCACAGGCTAGATTGTTTCTAATTTCCTCTCCATTTTTTCACTTCGAGCTGATAGCATGGTGAGTCTCTCTGCACTTCCTGTGCTAGAGCCTCACTGTGCAATATTGCTGCCTCTTTGATAACAATGTAGTGTTAGATGCAGTTGGCAGGGCCAGAGGTTAGCTGTTAGAGTGAGGGAACTTGGGATTCCATCAATTCACAAGTAAAATGTCCTGTAATCGCCTGCACATGTCTTGTACACAAGAACATGGCCAAAAAGTACAGGTCAAGTTTGGAGACATCTGACACCATTCTAAACATGAGTTAACTTCTTCGACAACAGAAAGGGCAGTGTTTTCTCTCCTGTTCACAAGATTGTTACCAGTGATCCCAACCAATGATTCACCTCTACCCCCCATGCATCGGCCATTAAAAATTCTTCAGTCTATCTGGTTGGAAGGTGCGTTGCGTATAACTTTTAGTCATAGGGTTGGCCAATGTCTGCAAAATTTCCATCGGACGGGATGGACGATGTCATCGGGTACGTGTACGCACATGGGAGGCCAGTTGTCTCATGTGTTCTCACGCAGTCTTCAGTCGGTAAAAAAAAAAGTAGACTATTAACTTACGTCACAAGTCACAGTGGATATTTTACGCATGGACCAAGTAAAGCAGTAGGGAACCCCAAGTGAAAAAGAAATATACTTTAGTAGCACTTTTTTTGGATGCACTTATCATATTTTAATTATACTATACTAAGTGTATATTAAATGTGTTACTTTGGAACAACTTAAAGTATGTTAAGTGTCATTTTAGAAATACTTAAAGTCAACTTTAAGATAATTGCAATATATTTTAATATACTTAGTTGTGTTAAAATGGACCTATTTTAAGTACTGTAATTTAAATATACTTCTTTAAATTTAACTTAAAATACCCTTTTGTGCTATACTTTCAGCATATTAGTAATTTATTACTAGTATACTCCAAGAGCCACTATTAATATCTTGGGAAGCTGCTTTATGAAACCATTCAGTATGAGAATAATTCATTATTAATGCATTAAAAATATCTTGCAAAATGCCCTTTTAGAATAATAAAAATCAGTAAAAATGTATTTTACAACACACACACATACAGACAACTAAAAATGTTTAATTTTGTGTACATTAAAATGTACAGCAGCATGTATCACATCTTGACCAAAACACCTTCAAATAAAAATAAAATCAGTAAAATTATGACATATGATCAGTATTACTGAAAAGTACACTATACACATCCCATCATTAATGTTACCCATGGGGGTCCCTAATACGGTTCGGACTCTGGGCACGGCTCAGATGACCTCACGGCAAGCCATCCCACTTCTGACACCATATGCGGCCAAAGGCGACAGCATTCACCCTACCCAGATTCAAACACAGGCCTACAGGGTACCAAACATGCAACTTTGACAGCAACGCCAAAGAGCCAGGCTCACTGGTATGGCAGTCCAAGTGCTCAACTGTAATGAAGGTACTCCGTCACAAGCATACAGTACAAATGGTGGAACCAAACTGAAACTGAAAAATGTCAATCCTTATCCTTGGAGCGGAGGGTCGGTTATCTTTGAGTAGGACTCGTTGCTTTTTCTGTGACTGCAGACACTATGGGATTTGGAAACTGCTTTATCACACAGCATCTGTGGAAGGGAAAAGGAAATATTTTGTCTATATCAAAGCAATATTACCTCTAATTAATTAACAACCACTGTCAGATTTTTATATTTTGTTTAAAGTTGCTGAAACACAATATGACATCATGTCTAACTGTTCTGATAATGCTAACTTTTTAAGTTCAGGTGAAATGGTTTTCCACAAGTGACCCCTCCCAGTTAATGCGCAGTTCTTCCATTACAACATGATCAAAAACATTACATAAACACTACTGTACATTCAGCCAAGGAGCTGTATATGATGAAATGTTATTAAACAGGTACAACAAATAACACAAACATACAGACTTGCTTAACAACTGTTCTGTCTACATGTCATTTCACATCAACACAGCAGTCGATTTGTGAAGTACAAAAGTAGCCAATTACTTAATGTAGAACAATATTTTAAATAAAATTGTTTTTTCACAAGAATATTTGTTTATTTAGTCTGACCACGTTGACATGTAGTGAGAGAAAAAACAGTGATCGTGTGTAGGAGCCAGAAATACCTATGAGCACATTGAGCTTGTGAGGGTCCAGCTGGTCCTTTGAGGTTTTCGTGGCCTCTAAGCCATCTTTGATTGAGGCAACGATCCCAGGAACCCCTAAAACAAAAGAAATGGAGTTGCAAATGAGATGTAATAAATATTCAGTTAGGCCAGTACTTCCACCTAGTTTAGTTCTTCATTTGCGTATCATTATAAACACTGTAATACTATTCTTATTGCAAATCTTTATTATTATTCTTTATTTCATTTTCTTGAGCTAAGGCAGGAAATTCCAACTCTGGGTTTAGCATTAAGTTGGTTAAAGTTGGCAAAGGGTAGGTTCAACTTTTAAAAGTTGAATACAGGATCTATGACCATACAAATGGATATTAAGTTGAGCAGTATTTTACATAACATCACATGCTATTATATCGTGTGGTCAGGCATTGCAGTACATAAAAACATTATTTCAAGCGCGTCTTAAACTTTAACATTGCTGTTATAACTGAGTTATTGGTCCCTGTAATAATTCCCCCTCCATGGTTGCAGTGAAGAGATATCTCTAAAAAAAACAGTGTACCTTTAGAAGATATCCACTTTTGAATAGTCTAACACAGATGCTTAGCTGATGATTCATAGTAGCTTCAGCTAAATTTTAGAGTGAATTTATACAAAAATGACAACTGTGGTGATGTCTTCAACGTTACAGACTGTGGGCAGGAATAATGATTACAGTGACCAATAACTTACTGTACACACAGACATTTGAGTATTAAGGTAGACTATAAAAATGTGAACCTTTAGCACACAGACAGCAACATATTAGTTGCATTTATTACTCTGATAAAGACCTCACTAGTCATTTTAACAGTGCAAAAGCAGAATTGAGAGCTCATACACACACATGCGCAGGCCTGCCTTGTTAAAATCTCATGCATGAAATTCCAGCAACAGGTTACTGAGATTGTATATTACAGAAATTTTAGTAACATTAAAAACTGCCTTACAACAAAAAGCAATACATTACTGTAACGTTAATTGCGTTACTTGTGTAACGCGTTACTCCCAACCCTGTTTAAAGCAAACGAAAGTTGCTGTCTCGATTTTGAAGCTGTTAAAATGCTAACTAACGTTATGCACACCAGACCTATCCACCAAGTAAAATATTTTCAAACCCAGAGTGAGCTCAACTTTAGTAACTTACACAATTGTGTTGTCCTGCTAACAATAATAAACTTTCCTAGAAAGGCGATTTTTGCCGGCAGTCTCTGCGTCTGTCCTCTCCTGCTTGTACTTGCCAGGCACGCCTCTTTAGCTCTTTTCACAGTTAACTTCTGCAGGGAGCTGACCGGATATACTTCTCTTCTGTGTTATTCCCTTATTATGTCTGTGGTGTCCACTTTCGCCAAGTCTGAGTCGGTAAAGTAAAACAAAGGAAACCTGAGAAACAAAATGATTTCTGGCCATTAATAGCTTCCCTCTCAACGACAGTTCACACGTTAACTTTCGAGAAGCGGACTTTCACGCTGTGTGATTGGGTCGACGATTTGAAAACCTTGATTCTGATTGGTCCAACTGATTGCACTGCGCTGGGCTGGGCGGGAGGACACACTTCGCCCGTGTACACATGTGTTTACTGTTTACAAACAGAAACAAGTATAACTGCATTATGATTGAAAGTATTTTTATTTCTATATGTTGTTGTTTGTTAAGTTAACAACATGTGCTGCTTTCTTCTAGGCCAGGTTACCCTTATGAAGAGGTCTCTGATCTCAACTAGCTATTTACCTGATTAAAAAAAATTAAAAGAAAGAAAAGAAATTAAAAAAAAGAAATAATAGGCTTTTGAAAAATATATTTTAATGTTAAAAAAAAATATATGTTTTAAATCAGGCTGAAACTTGTGGCAATTAAATAAATAATTACAATATTTTGCAGTAATCTACACAATGAAGCATGTTTGGCATAAATATATTTTTAACCCACTAAAAGTGTAATTGTTTAACAATGTACTTCCACAAAGTACACCTAAATAGTATTTACTAAGAGTTAAATAAATATATTTTTAATAAATAGACTAAAGTGTTGTAAAAAAAATATGCTTTTATTTAAGCATATTTATTACAAGTTTAATTAAGTATATATTTATTACCAATTTATTCAAAGTATACTTTTGAGAAGTATGTTAAAGCTCCGGAGAATATATCTTTAATATACTTGTAGTAAGCATGTTCGAAGTATGAATGTACTATAAGCATACTATGTGAATTTCAAGTATATTTTCAATGCCTTTAAGAGCACTTCTTTTTGACCTGGGAATAAGCTGAAATTATGATCATTACAAAGACGTGTGAAAGAAGAAATAAAGATTCCATTATTTTTTTGAGTTTTTTTCATCACAGGATGACAACTGACAACTGCGATTTTCAGGCAGAGAACAGGGAGTTCTTTTGTTCCCTACAGCTATTTTTCCTTTGCACTTTGACATTTATTATTTTAATTGGTATTTAATTCTGTATATTCCAAATACTAACACATATTCCCTAATGGGACAACAAAATACCAAATCAAATCATGCACCAACAAAGAAATAGTGCAGGGGCAAGTTTAATATTAAAGAGGCATGTTTTTGTTAAATGAGGGTCAAAGACAGATTAATAGAATGAATTGAATATCTAAAGGTTAGAAAGAAATGCATTTCAGGTTTCTTTGCTGTTGGCATTTGCTAGACAGTGATTGGCTTTTGAAAAGTACCAAATCCAGCTTGTCCAGGGTACCTTTGAATCTCAGAGTTTAGTGTACAGACAGGAATGTGAAAACACCTTTGAAAAACTTCACAGATTCAAGTCAGCAAAGTCAAGGTCTGACATTTTAGGGGACATAATCATGAGAAAAACACATTTTTAAATGGAGGGGTTCTTTAATTTATGGCCACACAAGTTCAGTGTCTCCTTAAGATTCAGACTTTTGCATGTTTGTGGGACGGGGTGTAATCCTGTGAAATGCTTGTGAAGGGGTGGCTACCTACCTTTAGCATAAAATATAACAAACAAGTCAATAAAATTAGACCAAATATGTGTGGCAATGTAGCTCAGGCAGAGCACTGAAGTATCGGCTGATTGGTATCAGCTGTTTCCATGCAACTTCTATGCTTCACAATCACTGGCTCATGCACAGCTGTGTGGCTGGTAGCATCATGTCATATTCATGCAGGTGTACAGAGCAGACATTACAATCTGACGCTTAATATTTAGTTCAAAGCACTGCGGCTGTGCCGGAGTACAGCCTCACAGAACAACATTTAGGGGGATTAGTTTTTCCAGCAGAATCCCCACTGTTATTTGAATACTGAGCCCTTTTCGACAAATCTAATCATATAACCTTTTGCTATAAATGGTCAATTCCTTGATGTGTCGCTGACTGAAAGTACAAATTTGGATTAATGTTTCCTAGGATAGAATATACAAATGTATTTTAAGAATCACCTTTGAAATCTTCTTATCGGTAAAGCTCCACAAACCAATATTTCTGTGTAATGTGAAAGAGGTCTCTTGCAGTAATGAACCCACAGAATTATCACCCACTATGGCAGCTCTAAAGAGCTTTTTAGCATTTTTTAGCAGACATTTTACTGTATGATTGAAACTTATTGCTCTTACTAACCCTGTTTGCAGCAGCAGCAGGCAGCTGTTTTCAGCACTACCTGTCCTGGATCAAACATTGGACAATCAAGAAAGTCCAATGATTAGTGACAGATATTCCCTTTAGTTGGTGAAGAAAGCTAACCAGCGAATATAGCCTTACATTTTTCAGGTAGCCAGAAACATACTCCAAATGAGGACTAGTGTTGCTCCATGTCTGCTCATTTATGATCAATATGCAACTGATATGCAACAATGAAGCCATAACATGTTTATAAGGCAATAAGTTGTCAGCTATTGTGGAAAATCAGCTTTAAATGTCACACTTTAAAATATAAATAATAGATTAATGACTTCAACTCAGCTCTTGTGGCTGATTTGTGTTCACTTAGATATGGCCATAGCAGATACGGTCTGCCTTAGAGAGCATTGATATTATTATGTGGACTGCAAGCTGGAATAATTAAGTAATTCCACTCCACTGGCCAGTATGCGATTCTAAAGGCCATACTGTTCAGTCGGATCTGAACATGATTGAGTGCTCAGAGAAAAGTGATTGTGGGCTTTGTGCTGAGGCTGATGGAGAAATAGCAAGACCTGTTGTGAGTTATGACTTTCTTGAACTCAAATGCAAAAACACTGACAGGGAGTGGGAGTAAAAAGTAATAGTCCAGTTTATTTACAACTTCCAGAAATGTGCACCCAGTGAGTTCTTGCTAGAAGTTTTCTCTGAGAGTAGAGTGTGGTGAGAGCAGCTGAGCACCCAAGAAAAGCACTGAGGCAGACTGTTACGATCCTACATTGGCGGCAAAGCAGGGCGTTTCCAGGCTCTTGAAACATTGGGGGCTTAGCCCAGCCCAGAAATCTTTCAAGTTTTCACCTGTTTTCACCCCCCACTCCCTGTTGCCGCCCAAAGTACGTCTGTAAAGCAACAGTAAATGACCTCCACGCAGTAACTCTAACATCTGTCTCATTTTCTGATAATAATTAACACTGATAATATTAACTACAGGGGGTCTGGGGGTCCTCCCCCTGAAAAGTTTGGGCTTTAAACACTTTTTAAAAACTTTTATAAACTTTTTTGCATCAATTTACTGAGGAAATGTCTGACGTGACAATTCAAAATAAAATAATTTAGTGTAATATAATGCAGTAAGGCTGTCAGGCATTCTGTATTGATGTCAGATATGTTTCTCCTGTAGATCCACTTTTCTCATTTAATTTAATCCCAGCTGAGTCTACATACATGCAGGCATGCCTGAAGTAGCCTAAAGTCTTTGTGCATGTGGCACCTTTTCACCTTAATGATAAATTAGCTTAATTAATTTGAATTTATTTTACAAAGAATTATTGATGAAAATGTTCAACCCCCCCCCCCCCCCCCTAGAAGATTTTGAGCATTAAACACTTAATTTCCTGCATTCTGGAGACATTTTCTGCACCAATTTATGGTGGAAATGTCTTTATTTTTCAGAATCAGAATCAGAAGGAGCTTGCCAAGTAGTGTTTTACACATACTGTACGAGGAATTTGCTGTGGTGATAAGGTGCTACCCGTAGACAAACATACAGTCAACTTAAGTAAATGTAGAAATATATAAATATGGAATGGAAGAACAACGTTACTGATATATACATGTGCATTATTCTGGGTCTGTGCCGTGCAGAAGTAACGCAACGGAAGAGAATATTGTGTACATATAAATATATAAACTGACAACATAAAAATATACAACAACAAAGATCAACAATCAACAACAAATATGTGCAACGTGCCAGGTCTGTGCCCGACACGAGATGAAACGGTATTTACATGTGCAGAGACATTTGTATCATTTGCAAGGGGGGAGTGTCAGTGGGGGACCCGGGCCTTGTTACTGAGGCTAGTTGCAGACAGGAAGAAATTGTTTTTGTGGCGAGAGGTTTTGGTCCTGATCTTTCTGAAGTCCACGACCATCTCCATGGTCTTCAGAGCGTTGAGCACCAGACTGTTCTGGCTGCACCAGGTCACCAGATGGTCAATCTCCCACCTGTAGGCAGACTCATCCCCACCTGAGATGAGCCTAATGAGGGTGGTGTCGTCCGCAAATTTCAGGAGCTTGACAGACTGGTGACTGGAGGTGCAGCTGTTGGTGTACAGGGAGAAAAGAAGGGGGGAAAGACCGGTGCTGATGGTCCTGGAATCAGAGACATGTTTTCCCAGCTTCACGTGCTGCTTCCTCTCCGTCAGGAAGTCAGTGATCCACCTGCAGGTGGAGTCAGGAACTTTCAGCTGAGAGAGCTTGTCCTGCAGCAGGGCCGGGATGATGGTGTTAAAAGCAGAGCTGAAATCCACAAACAGGATCCTGGCGTAGGTTCCTGGGGAGCAAGGTTATTATAGTTTTGGATTTTTCATTAGTTTTTATTTTTATTTTAGTTTTAACTATTTGTATTCAATTTCAGTTTAGTTTTAATTAGGTTTTAATGTGAATTTGCTAGTTAGGGCCCGAGCACGACCGTGTGAGGTCCCTATTGAATCTGCTCGGATTATTAGGGCCCGAGCACGACCGTGCGAGGTCCCTATTGAATCTGCTCGGATTATTTTTTTTTTTAGGGCCCGAGCACGACCGTGCGAGGTCCCTATTGAATCTGCTCGGATTATATATTTTTTTTTTTTTTTTTTTTTTTTTTTTTTTTTT
>NC_060166.1:25406746-25412285 GCF_021292245.1 Micropterus dolomieu | reverse complement strand
GTTATTGAGGAGAGAGGGCTGGGAAATATGGCATAGGTTGGATGTGCTTGTGTAACTATGACAGGGGGTGAATGTGTTAGATTGGGTGCACAAACACTCAATGCTTTCGAGACGATCGAGGCAGTGCCAGAGAATCACGTGATTGGACCGCGAACCAGTCGGTGATTCATTCAGAAAGTGAAGCAGTTGCTGCTTCGGACGTCACATGTCACGTGATTTTTTCGTACCAAAGCAAGCTTTGAAGCAGTGGTTCAATAGGATTGTAGTCCAGGGGTTTGAAGCGTGTATCGAAGCTTCAGTGTCGCACTGCCATCACTACTGGTTAGCATTATCCAAAACACTGAGTAAAGTCTGAATGCATATGTTCGGCGTCAAAATAGCTAACGTTACCGCTGTCAATATTGTACATCTAAATCACACAAATTTCAGAATGTTACACGTGCGTGTGTTGGGTTATTTGTCGTTCTACATAGGTAACGTTAGGCTACGCCAACGGTGGCTAGCATTAGCTCCTGAAGTAGCAGGATTAGCTTTTTTCCCCTTTGGATAACGTAAGCTACTCCTACTGTATGAAGCTACTGTGTGTTCGTTTTGCAAGGGCATAGGTTTGCATTTGTCAAAACATGTTTGACGACGCTCAGGTTAGTTATTTGTCCAAAAGAAGATTAAATAAATAATATATAATATAATTTATATAAATATATATCGTTTAGACCGTTCGGTGTAGCTTTTTCACACTTTTGCACAGTGTGCAAAGACTTTGCTGACTGTACGAATTGATCTTAGTTGAGCTGAAGTTTATGTACTACGACAGTGTTTCCCATCCCTCTCCTGGAGAAAGTTACCCCATGTCCTGCATGATTTAATCTCTCCCTGTTTCAACACAGCTGATTGAAGCAGCTTCAGGAGAGTTGATAGTTTGAATCAGCTGTTTTGGAGCAGGGAGAGATTTAACACACACGGTTATATAAACAGTTATCCCCAGAAAGAAACTACTCCTCACCACAGCCACTGTTGGCATATCCTAATTTGCGTGATTTAGATGTACAAATATTGATAGCGGTAGATATTTTGATGGAACATGCCAAGACCCATGCAAGTAGTGTGCTTCTGTGTGTATGAGAGAAAGTGTTGACCACGTAATGATCAATGAAGTCTCCGTCCAGGCTTCTATTATTTATTTATTTATTTATTAATCCCCGCCGGTAACGTCCAATATACTACAGAACCCCACGAAGCTCAAATTGTAGTCCAGTTCCCACAGTTGTCCGTTTTTCTATTAAATTCAGCTGCAGTAAAATAATTTACTCTTCAAAGGGAAATTATGAATGAGAAGTGTGTGTGTGTGTTTTAAGAAGACTGGAAGAGAGGCTAAGTTACACTCTATCAACGACGATGTTTTTCTGTGAATGGATGTGGCTGCTGTATGGACGGAGTTAACGTCCTATTTTGACAGAATAAATAAATGGTGCAATGGAAGAATCCATGTACTTTGACACTGAATATGTTTGACTAAAGGAATCTACTGTGTAGCTGGCTTGTGTCATGTAGATGAATCACTTGCTTCTGTCTGGTTTGCGAGGCAACCCCCAGCTAATCAATCCTGCTTCAGCCTAATGTTGACACCACTCTATTAGCATACAGGCGCAGGGAAAAATAAATGTTACAGGCATTAATAAATGTTGAAATGTGGAAATACAGGCATAAATAAATGTAGAAATAAATATAGAAATACAGAAATAAATGCATAAATAAATGTAGAAATAAATATAGAAATACAGAAATAAATGCATGTAGAAATGCATAAATACAGAAACAGAAATAAATACAGAAATATAGGCTTTTTTTATTACAAAAATATATTTAATTTTAATTTATTTCTGCATTTATTCATTCATTTATAGATATGTAATTTTTCGTCCCTCATACTAAGCGACCTTTGCGATGGCATAGGGCCCCGTGGCCAGCAGAGGGCCCCTACAATCACTGCTTATTAGTGGTGGAAAAAAAAATCACTGAAAAACGAAACGTAAAATAAAATGAGAGACAGCTCTCTATAATATGCACCATAAAAGCATATTGGTTATTTAATTTAGTTATATACTATGGAAAATCAGCTGTGACCTGTGACTCCTGACCCTGATCGACCCTGTGACATCACCGACATCACTCGCTATGCTGGGTCTGTCAGGCTTGATCAGAATCAGAAGGAGCTGTATTGCCAAGTAGTGCTTTACACATACGAGGAATTTGCTGTGGTGATAAGGTGCTACACGTAGACAAACATACAGCCAACATAAATAAATGTAGAAATATATAAATATGGAATGGAAGAACAATGTTACTGATATATACATGTGCATTATTCAGGGTCTGTGCCGTGCAGAAGTAACGCAACGGAAGAGAATATTGTGTACATATAAATATATAAACTGACAACATAAAAATATACAACAACAAAGATCAACAATCAACAACAAATGTGCAACGTGCCAGGTCTGAGCCCGACACGAGATGAAACGGTATTTACATGTGCAGAGACATTTGTATCATTTGCAAGGGGGGAGTGTCAGTGGGGGACCCGGGCCTTGTAAATGAGGCAAGCTGCAGACAGGAAGAAGCTGTTTTTGTGGCGAAAGGTTTGGGTCCTGATGGACCGCAGCCTCCTGCCAGAGGGGAGAGTCTGAAACAGTTTGTGTCCGGGGTGGGAGGGGTCAGCTGCAATCTTTCCTGCTCGCCTCAGAGTCCTCGAGGCGTACAGGTCCAGAAGAGAAGGAAGATTGCAACCAATCACCTTCTCTGCAGAGCGAATGATACGCTGCAGCCTGCCCTTGTCCCTGGCAGTGGCAGCAGCGTACCAGATGGTGATGGAGGAGGTGAGGATGGACTCATTGATGGCGGTGTAGAAGTGCACCATCATTGTTAGGTTTATTTGCACATCATTGGGCCTTCTTGGTGATGGAGGTGATGTTCAGCTTCCACTTGAGGTCCTGGGAGATGATGGTGCCCAGGAAGTGGAAGGAGTCCACAGTGGTGACTGGGGAATCACACAGGATGATGGGGAGGGTGGGGCTGTGCTCTTTCTGAAGTCCACGACCATCTCCACAGTCTTCAGAGCGTTGAGCTCCAGACTGTTCTGGCTGCACCAGGTCACTAGATGGTCGATCTCCCACCTGTAGGCGGACTTATCCCACCTGAGATGAGCCCAATGAGGGTGGTGTCATCCGCAAACTTCAGGAGCTTGGCAGACTGGTGACTGGTGACTGGAGGTGCAGTTGTTGGTGTACAGGGAGAAGAGAAGGGGGAAAGAACGCAGCCTTGAGGTGTCACCACTCCTAAATGCCTCCTCCTTTTCGAACCTCAGCTGTCTGAGCTTAGCTGTGAACCAGGGTTTGTCATTGTTATAACTCACCCTGGTCCGTGTTGGAATGCAGCTGTCTTCACAGAAGCTGATGTACGACGTCACAGCCTCTGTAAACTCATCCATATTGTTGGTAGCAGTCCTGAAAACATCCCAGTCAGTGCAGTCCAAACATGCCTGGAGGTCCTCAACAGCTTCACTAGTCCACTTCTTTGATGTCCTCACTACAGGTTTACAAAGCTTTAGTTTTTACCTGTAAGCAGGAATCAGATGGACCATCACGTGATCCCAGTTGAGCGCGTGTGACAGTGTGATAGGCACTGCTAACTGTGGTGTAGCAGTGATCCAAAGTGTTCCCCTCTCTGGTTGGACACTTTATAAACTGTCTGTTTGGGGAGTTCTTGGCTGAGATTTCCCCTGTTTAAGTCACTGAGGACAGTAACAAGGGAGCCCAGGTTTGTCTGCTCCACACACAGTATCCGGTCGGCCAGCATGCGCTAGGCGTCCTGAACGTTTGCGTGCCGAGATGTAAACACCAACCAGAGTGAATGAAGCAAACTCACGGGGGTAGTAAAACGGTTTACAGTTAATGATAAGAAATTCCAGATTAGGAGAACAGTGCTGCTGAATCACTGTAACGCTGCTACACCAGCCATTAATATAAAAACAGACACCTCCACCTTTTGTTTTGCCGGAGAGTTCTGTGTCGCGGTCCGCTCTGTACAGTTGGAAGCCTGCCAGCTGCAGCGTGGAGTCCGGTATCAGTTCAGACAGCCAGGTCTCTGTGAAGCACAGAACAGAAGATGAATGAAAGTCTCTTTTTTCCCCCCACCAGAAGCTGAAGTTCGTCCAGTTTGTTTCACAGTGGAGAGCAGTACCATCGTGGTACCACCACACCTGTCTCTCCAGTTTCTACTGCTCCAGTGGATCCAGCTGACTGGCCATCAGTCCTTAATGACCAGTTACACGTTGATGTGGTGAGCAGGGAACCAACACAGGTTGACAGAGACATTTTGACTTTTCCAAAAAGACACTCAGACAGTAAAAGTCTTTTCTATCATTACATGTTTAGATATTCATTAAACAATAGGGAGAGGACACCACAATGATTGTTGACCTTTTTTTTCTCTCCCTCGGATCATCTGCTGCGAGCTTTGGAGAGAAAACAATGATTAATACATTGTGTTACAGTCATGCTTACAGTGTGCATTGCAATGATCACTTCCTTTTCTAGTTGCTGGATTTCCAGTTTCCTCAGTAGGCCTACCTCTTTTATCTCCATATCTAAGTCCAAGTCCTGCCAGGGTTTTTATTGATATTTTATTTTGTTAAATGTTTCAAGTGTGTGCGGTTCAGACATGATAGTTTGTAAAACACTTATCAATTAGCACAGCAGGAATTGTTCACCTGTGGATGTCCTTCAGGTAATACTTACTACATTGGCAGACTGTCAGACTACAGCCTCAGGGTCAAGTTACAAATATGATACAGTATTTTCTATGAGCACCACATCACTGACTTATTATCCATATTGACTAAACAAGTACACCATTTTAACACAAAATTGACACACATCCAGCCTCTCTGCCCAGGCCTACTATACATATACACTTTTTAAAAACATTTTCTAAAAATGTTGCTTGCAATACAAAATGCATTATATATATACACACACACACACACACACACATATATATATATATATATATATATATAATGTATTATACAATAACTGAAAATGCTTTAAGAAAGGTTTATTTGCACAATAAGAAAACATGCAAAGTAATGTAAACATAGAAAGAACAAATGTGCATTGTCCAAAAAAAGTAACTTACGCTAAAAGAACAAGCTGCTGATTGCTGCATTATATTTTTATACTGTATATTGAACGGTCACCTGCCAGCTGAATTTTGTGTTTTGTTTTAATATAAATAAAGAAATTTCCACCATAAATTGATGCAGAAGTGTTAAGTGTTTAATGCTCAAAAATGTCTGGGGAAGGACCACCAGACTCCCCACTCATACAGTATCTCAGCATTGAATATTACTTCAAAATGGGGTTAAATGATTAAAAGGTGTATCTTCACACTCTAATCTGAGCCCTTATGTCCCCACTACTTTTCAACACAAAGTGACATATATATATATATATATATATATATATATATATATATATAT
>NC_060166.1:25393686-25405984 GCF_021292245.1 Micropterus dolomieu | reverse complement strand
AAAAAAAATATGCTTTTATTTAAGCATATTTATTACAAGTTTAATTAAGTATATATTTATTACCAATTTATTCAAAGTATACTTTTGAGAAGTATGTTAAAGCTCAGGAGAATATATCTTTAATATACTTGTAGTAAGCATGTTAGGAGTATAAATGTACTATAAGCATACTATGTGAATTTCAAGTATATTTTCAGTGCCTTTAAGAGCACTTCTTTTTGACCTGGGACACACAGAGTGCAGATGTTGGTTTCATTTGTTTGCTACGTAATTAATAAGCCGACGTGCGGCTGACCTGCTGCCGTGATAACGGATCGAAGACGAGTTCTCAGTCTTTTAGGTGACTTTAGAAAACATATACGAAAGAGTAAATGGAACAGAGGGGGGCGAGAGAGACAGAGTGAGGCGGGGCAAGCCGGTGTTTACCTGACACATAGGTGTGTGTGAGTGTGTCACAGTGTGGGGAGAAGAGAATTCCGAGGCAGGTGCAAAGCATAGGCTACTTAAAAACAATGATAAAAATGTTCATGGCCATTAAAACCTGCTTTCACAGGATGGTATAATGTGAAAAATTGAGATTTTTTTTTTGCTGGGGGGGCGGGGGTTTTGCAATCACGATGCGGGCTCAACGTAAGTCAGCCGTCACCGATGGACGATGGCATCGTCTATCGGCACCAACCCTATTTAGTAACTAGTCAAAGGTGTTTGTTTGCCGTTTTAAATTAATGCACCAGTAGGCTATCAAACCTTAAAGACAGCAATAATGACACTTAGCTAAAGTGTTTCACTGTCTCAGTGCCTCTCAGTGTTTCACTGTCTCTCAGTGTTTCAGTATTTATCAGTGTTTCACTGTCTCAATGTCTCTCAGTGTTTCACTGTCTCTCAGTGTTTCACTATTTATCAGTGTTTCACTGTCTCAATGTCTCTCAGTGTTTCAGCGTCGCTCAGTGTTTCAGCATCTCTCAGTGTTTTACTGTCTCAGTGTCTCTCAGCGTTTGCCTCTCTGTCTTTCAGTGTTTCAGTATTTCTCAGTGTCTCTCAGTTTTGTATCACAGTGTTTCAGTGTCTCTTGGTGTTTCAGTGTCTCATCATTTCTCAGTTTCAGTGTGTTTCAGTGTATCAGTGTCTGTCAATCAATTAATGCTAGGAGGAGGAAAACTTTTAAATTAGCTATGTTAGCTAAGATGAAGCTGGTAGCCCACAGATCTGAGGGACAGCTGCAAGGAAAAGTAGAGTAGACATGACCAAAACTGCACAGAAAACAAGATGTGAACAAAGAGTGTGAGAGGGAGCAATAGAGAGTGTAGCTTTAGCTTTGGCAATTTTGTTGTTATACATTCATGCCAATAAAGCTGATTTGAATTGAGTCTTTGCACAGGGAAACTTAGCTGCTGTGTCACCCATTACAATTGTGCAATGTACAATTTATAATGAATCGGGTTTTTTTAATCCTTCAGTGGTAAATCTTTGGCCTAATAAGTAAAGAAGCATAGATCAGCCAGTGAAATCCTTAATTATCATGTAATTTAGTGTAAGAAAACAACAAAAACTGATAACATGTTAAGCCATAGCTGTGCATTTTATTTTCTACGTGCATTTCATTCCAGAGAGATTAAGATTAGATTGTTCTTTTTATGAGTAGCTTTAAGGTGGCTGGTGGTCTGCAGGAGTCTTTCTCTTAATTAAAGCTGTTCTGTGTGTGAGGTCAGAGCCTACAACTTTAGGACCATACCCCAGGGAGCAGAGTATCAATGCAGTGGGAGAGGAGCATTCTTCTTTTTCCTTAACTCTATCAATTCTCATTCACCTCCACCCACCCACCATCCACTGCCACTGTCCACTACCATGAAGACAAGGAAGCCCAGAGCGACTGAAAGTGAATTCATGGAAAAGCACAAATCTGTGTGTGGGTGGATGGGTGTTTAGTACAGAAACTGTGTGTGTTGTTTACTTTCATAATCTTTAGATTTCTGTTCTTTAGTCTGCCTCCATCACTTCATTTTTCAATTCACCTGCTCCCGTTCACGGCCTGTTCCCTCATATTGAACACATTCGCACTCGCCACTCAACTGGAGGTGAGGAAACAGTATGTAAATGTATGTACCGGGTTTCGCCACAAGCCCTTCTCTTGAACAATCCTGCCCTCCATGTTCACTATTCCCACAGCTCCTCTACCAAGCTGCGTCATGTGTCTACAGTATTGTGCATTCATCTTTGCAATAAAAATGGGAATAAAAAGACACCTTTTTTTCTCTTTTCATTTGTCAACACATATCACACAGTCTCAGAAATGACACATTTTCATTACCTTCATCCCCCTTCTCTCTCACTCTCTCTGGCCATTTTGTAGGTGTTGCTATAATATACTGTGAGGTGCAGCGATTAAGAGAATGGGCAGGAGCCTGTGCTTCTTGTCTCCTGGTATATTATGACATGTTTTACAGCCTTCTGCTTTGCTCAAGAACACCTCAGTCTTTCTCAGAACAAACTCTGTTACACCTCTGAACCTGGCCAGTCTGTGTGACGGTTAGCGAATACAGCAGTTGTAAGTATTCATGTTTCTTTTACTGTTCATTTATCTAGCTGTGGTGGCCCTTCATAGCAGCAACATTGCCAGTTCCAAACCACCCAACTAATAATAATACAACAAACAATCAAACCATAAACTCTATGGGAGGAGTACAGTTGATGATTCACTTCATGCAATTTTCTTTGTATATTTTCCCCTCTTGATCTATATGATTGATGGTCACACAACATCAGTATGATATTATGAGTATCATCACTCATGCAGGCAAACTGACGGTGTGCTGGGGCTTATATCAAACCAGAATACTATAATATTACCAATATTCTTCACACACACAAACACTAAACTGTGTGTACTAAGCGTGCACTGTTTGTGCACATGTGTGTGTTTGCAAATACAAGGTTATATGGGAGAGTAGTGGATACATAAATTAGCACTGGACCTGATCATGTATTCTACAACACCACTGCAGTTCAGAGTCCTGGGACGTTTTACCGCACATTTTTCTTTAAGTTGGGACATAATGGGCATTATTCAGGGCACAGTTATCAAATCTGACTTTTAAATCATATACAAACACACATCACACACTCAATGACATCTCCTTTCCTCTGCATTCCCTCAGATGCTTTCTATTGTATTTTCTCACTTTGTCTCTCCAGGGAGGACTCGTATGAAAGGACCACAGCCCAGGGACATGCTCTGTTAATAGCCCTCCTAAATGAAGTCATCCATAATGTTACAACCCTTCCATACACACACACGCAGATACACTCACACATGCACACACATTCTCCTCTGTTTGTGCCCAGGACATATTAGAAGCAGAGTCCGTTGGGATAGGGGTGTAGAAAGGTACATTTGACTGGATAAGAGAGGAAATGATTGAATGAGTGACCTTGGGATGGTAATAGAGACAAGAGGGACGAACAGGTTGAGTTTGATTAAAGGCTGGAGGAGGTGAAAGACAAGCTTAGGGTTTAGCAGGGGGAGAAGAGTGGCAGGGGATGGACAGGAGTAATGGTGAAAGTCCTTCATGAAAAGGGATTGTGGGAGAGATGTTATGAATGAAGAGTGATGGAGATAACGTCTGATCATGTGTTATTGGAGGTACTTTTCTACTTAAACTTTTACAGGACCTATTTTTAAGGTTCTCATGCCTATGCATATTCATTTAGATTCGTTGTTTGAAACAGTCATTAAATCAAGATGCTACATTTGCATCACAAATGCATCAAACAATCTAATGAGATGTAGCAAATAAGATATTTTTGGAATGAGTTCCTCAGGAAAGTTGGTCCGTAAGTCTAAATGTGTTTCATTGTTTCATAACTTTGGAAATGAATATCAAAGCTGGCCGCACAAACATGGAGTTCTGTGGGCATTGTTCCAGCATTGCAGCTGGGTTACGTCACCGAGAGCCGGTTTTTCTGTTCCTGGTCCTTCTCTGAATATTTCACACTGCCGTTTGCTCCTGGGCTCTCTCCAAGAGAAAGGGAACCATAATAAATTATGCTCTGCCACATCGCCCTACTTCCCTCTACCCTCTCTCTCTCTTCCTCTCTCTTTCTCTACATATGTCTCTCTCTATCCCTGCCTCTCTATTCTCACCCACACAGTTTCCCTTTTTTTTTCTCAGTGTCCGACCCTTGATTCTATATCTCTGCTACCGCTTCTCCCTTCTTCCCAGTCAGAGTGGTAATGGGTCTGAAAGATGTATGTGATGTAATCCAAACAGACTGTAGTTCTGTGTCGGGGATGCCGCTCCCTCTGTTCCTGCCCGCTTCCCCCCATTCCACCTCCATCCTGCAGTCTCTGTTCAGACACAAGGAGGCCTCTCCCCTGTGCCGCTGTATCTCTCTGGCTTTACTAGAAGATGTCTGTTGAATCTGATTGTCTTTCCTAGGCCAAGACCCTTTGATACCCATCTAGCATTCACAGAATTATGCCAAATATGTATATACTGTATATCCTCTTGTGTGGTATGGGATCATCTACCAGAAAATGTAGCTATATAGTCATTGAAAGATCATCAAGACCATATTGTCCATTTACCAGTTACCGTTACTGTTTTTGTAAGTATGGGGCAAAATGTGGATCTCAACACCTGGGATGAAAGTGTTGTTTCCAACATTGTTAGAGTAGAGTGGCAGCTAGTCGCTCTGTTGCAAACCTTACAGCTCTAATATTTCACATGTACTAGAAATGAGTGGCAGATCTTTGCACGGCTGACCTTGTGAACTGTGCCCTCGGGGCTGCAGACAGGTGCTCAACAGATCAAAGGCTGCGTAAATGCAATGAACTCTTGTACCTGCATATATCAGCCATCTCCTCTTTGCGTCACTCATATACTAACTTTTTCTCCCTCTCAGAGGAGGAAGCAACCAAGTATGACTTGTCAAAGAGCAACAGCACTTTTATCTGTTCAAATAAAGACAGGCAAAAGAGTAGGGGAGAGAGCGATGGAGATGATGTGTTAATGCAGGGACCAGGAGGATAACTTCAGAGAGAACGAGAAACCAATAGAGAGAGACCAGCGAGAGATGGAATGCATAGGGGAGAGATACGGAGAGAGAAAGCAGATATTTTTGAAAGCCACATGTGAGTAAAACATGTGGTTAATTATTGACAGCAAGGAATGTTTGATTGCTTTTCTCCATTGCTACACACCTACTACTCTGTACTCACTCTCTCTTCACAGCTTCTGTTTTTCAATGTTAATAATGGACTTATTCTGTAAGATTTCAGATGATTGAAGTTTGACCTTTATCAAGACAGCCTTTTCCTTCCTTTTTTAATACTTGTTTGTGTCTCTTTCTTTATCAATATCGTCCACCCACTCACCCCTCCTGAAAATGTATATATATCTGTGGTGTTTTCTTAAGGTGAGCGACAAGTACTGAACCTTTGTGGTTTTCTATGAGTGATTTCTGAAAGTTTCCCTTCTCTTCTTTGTTCTTTCGCCCGTTGTGTGTTCAAATGTACATGCCATACTTTTACTACATTTGCTCGTTGAAGAAGAGTTATAATTAACCCACTGAAGCATGTTCATTAGTTATTCTGCCAACAGAAATACATACTTAATATTTGTGGCCAAACTGAATTAAATTTTTTCCTAAAATAGTTATTCTATTTTTGGTATTTAGTATCAATACATTTTAGTGGCTTACAGGTGCTTGCATGTGCTCTTAGCCGTATTAACTGCAGTAAAGCAGTAAATATTCAAGCCATGCTCTGTGAATGTAGGGCAATGATGTCCATTGCTCTAAATCTGTTGCAGGCCATTAAGCCATAATTATGCCTCAGTAATCTAGTGGCTCATTGACGTGGTACTCTCTTTTTGCAAAGATCTGAGCTAAGCATTTGCTCAAGTAAATGCAAACAAACACAATGCATGGACTTTAATACAGGGCATGCACTAAGAGTCTCGGTAATGAATAAGAGGATATGCATATATGCGTATTCATTAGCACCTACAGACCAAAATAACTCCAGACAGTGTTTTTATATACACATCATGTCCTTTGCTCAAAACAGGCGCACACACACACAAGAAAAGACATTTGTTCCCAAAAAACAAAACATCCACGAGTGCTGTGTGGCAGCACAACTGCAGTGCTGCACAGATTTGGGTCAAGTGCTGGATGGTGGCCGTATGGCTCTGGAGTTGAGTTGTGGCTTTTTAACAGATTGGATTTACCCTCTCATCTGCTCATGGACAGGCACATACTGTGGTTCACATAATGCTGCGAGCGAGTCGCACGGAGCAGAGTAAAGCATGAGAGGAACGGAAAGAGAGCTGGATTACACCTTTCAGGGAAGTTTCTGAAAAGCTGCCAAGCAGTCAAGCAGGCATAAACTTTTGGTTGGCTAAAATGACATGGTGGTTTGTCATATTTGACAGTGGTCTTGTGCAGCAGTATACCTCATATTTCAATTTAAATCAAGAATGATTGGCCATTGCAAATTTAACTAATAATCAAATGAAAGATCAAATAAAAAGTTAAATAGAAATGCTGTATATAGAAATACTTTCATGCTTTATAATGTGCATTTACAGTACTTCATGTCCTGTTTTTGATCTTGAGATGCAGCAGATGACGTTTCTGTGAGAGCAGTAAACAGTGTTTTGCCAGAACATCCTGTTTGCTGCATTCATATTCTCAAGTGTTTGTTCACTGGGGCCATGTATAGTTTAGCGCACATTTTGTGGCTGCCTGCTCCTGTTTATCCAGGTTTATTTTTAACTTTTAACCTGTGATGAAGTGTTTACTTCTAATTTATCTAGGTAGTGGTATTGTCATGTGGATTACTCTATGAAGCTTACAGGTAATCGTGTAATAATGTCACTTGTTTCACCATGTCAAGGAGTGAATCAACGTGACAGCAGCCCTCTGATTCACCTTGGCAGAAGATTCCATGACAAGAGCAAGTGATACCGTAATTTTTTTTAACATAGGACAAGTGGTTGTCAACAGTGGGAACCAGACCACAAGAAAACAGTTTCCCGGCAACCGTTACTAAAGCCATGGCTTTTCTGTCACCCTTGTTTTTTCTTTTTATTTCTCAAAAATAGTGTCAATGTGTCATCAAATGCATTTTCTTTTTTTGACACCTTTAAAACATATATGAGCTTTTTGCCTTTGGTCTATGTATCAGTACAGTGGATCTAGAATTAAGTTTTTGTGGGTTAACTGATCAAGACAAAATTATGCTGCACATAAAAAATCTAAGTCTCAGTTGTTTTGCTTTGTTTCATATTATTACAGAATGAATATTTAACGATGTGCAGGCTGTTAGAATGATTTTAGCTGTTACTTTCTAATTCATTTAAGAAATTTCCTTCTTAGATATGTCCATGCAGTCCCATCAGCAATGGAACACCATATCGCATCACCACATCTAGCCTGACCTTTAAACTTGCCACAGGCAGCAAATCCAATTTAACCTGTCCAATGCCTTTTAATTAAAAGAAATGTTCATCTCCAGAATGCTTCCATGCACACACACATTTTTACATTCACTCCTAGATCTATAGGCTAAATGAATAATACATAACCCCCAAAACGCACACACACCTCCTGTAATCACTCTCACAACCACACCAATTGTCTCCCTAACTTGGCAGTCCTGGCAGGACATAAAGTCTGTGTGATAAGCACTAATGCTATCTCCTCTCAGTAATAGATAAATCAATGCCGCATTCTGCCAATCAGAATGTTGCTTCAGCCCAAACTGACACGGCAAGCGTTCATCTCTGCAGTAACGATTGGCCCGCCTTTGCACTGACAGAACTGATATAATGTTGTTATAATGTTGACGCTGGGTTTATTGATTCCCTGTGTATCACAGACAGGAGATATGTTGGGTAGGAGAGGAAAAGAAAGGAGGAAGAAGGGGGAGTGAGGAGGAAACCAGAAGAATGGAGGAGGTAAATGTCTGTTCTCTATGTAGAGAGTACTTGATAATTAATCACCCACTAAATCCTTGACTTCACAGGATTAAGGGAGACTGAGATTGTGAAGAAATAAAAGAATATGGAAGGTGTCATTTTAAGTCACTGACTAATACTATCAGCTGCTAAATTTCACCTCAAGGTTTCTTTATGTAAATTTAATTTTGTATCATCTGATTGTTTCTCCACTTCTGTGCCATTGCAATAATGAGCTGCACTCATGCCAGAGTTCAAATCAAGTCTTCAGGCTGTTTGGTGGGTGGTGGAACACAGAGTAAGAGCAGAGGAGCTCAGTCAAAACAGTGTGGCAGCATTTTCAAATCCAAGAAAAGTAATTCCTTTTTTTTGGCAGAACATAAGCAGATTGACTTCACACACAAAGATACAACAGGAGTATGTTTTTTTTAAAGAAAAAAAAACATATTGAACATTTTTACTTTCGCTTGAGAACTTTCCAAGGAGCTGCACAGAGCAGAATCTTTTGAACTAATACTGATATTCAATGTTTCAACCTGGTGGACTTTTGTTTCTAACACAGGAGATTGAATCCAAGTCCTTGAAATGATGGGCAATCTCTTTAATCACTACACCACACTACATCACTATCAAAAGGAAAATATGAAGGTTATGTGTCAGTGGCATATTGTGTGACTGTGTTGTAACGTGTCAGCATCAGTTAAGCAGGTCATATTCTGTCTGCATCCAGTGTGCACAGTGAATTACAAGAAAAGTGCTCACTGACAGGCAGCAGCGGCAACAAGCTCAAATACAGTTTCCTGCGAAACCACTCCTCGTCTAATATATGATATTGAAACTAGCTTATACGATGCTGTTACATCTCTGTCTCCTATTACCCTCTGTGCCCTCTCTGTGTTCTATAAAACCCAAACCAGAAATTCACAAATTCAGTCTTGCAAGAAATGTTTCATGCACCATCATTCACTATTTGTTCCCATGAACAAAAGTGCCATATGGGACTACTACTGTATGTTTTCTGTTAGTAAATTAAAACAAAATGTCAGAGCCCTCGTAGGTTCAGTATCCTCCTTGAGACTCAAGATTTGTAGCTTAATTTCTCAGGCATATGTAAATTGTGCAAATTATTCATAAACTATTCACAGAAAGACAAATGTGTGGATTATTTTCACAGTCTGCGGTCTAAATATATTCTCTGATTCTGTTTTCTTGATTTCCTTTGCTGTTTCATCCTTTTTCACAGTTTAGCATAGTCGAATTTAACTCACCCGCCCCTCACATGAATGGCAGCTGATTACCCTGCCTAATTCAGAGCCAAAATACACATGGCTTGCCAAAACTAATCTGCAACAAGTACACAGACATACTCAGTAACCCTTTGCATACTCCTATGATGCAAGCACATGTTACTGCAAAAACATTTTTACTTAGAGTAGGGTGACCTATTTTTAATTTCTCTGTTCATGAGGAGTTTACAGTTGGTGACACACAGTGTCATCATACATCTCATGCTAGAAATGTAGAGCAACAGCTTAAGGTGTACACCTACAAAAGAAAGGTTTCTTCTTTATAAGTCAATTTTTGTGTGTCACAAAGATTTTGCAATGCATGTTGGGCTACACATTTGAACAAAAAACACTCATGCATGAGCTCTTTTGTGCATATGTGTGACAAGGTAAGGGTCATAATCAGCACTCAAGTGTGTGACTTTTCATAAGTTTGTTTTTCCTTTGCCTGATTCTCTTCTATTCCAAGCTGAACTCTGCATTGACAGCAACAGTCTTTGCTATTGATCTGCTGAACGGTGCCGCTCCCCTCATATCCCCGAGGAAAATTAAAAGAGGACTGAAAAACCTATTTTTCCTTTCTCCCCGTTTCTCTGCTTTGTCCTCTCTGCGCTGCTGCCCCAGACAGCCCTGCAGTAATTCAAAACTTTTGACACATACACCTTCTTTATGCCATTGCCTTCCTCTCTGTGTGTCTGTATGTGTTAGCAGTTAATGTGTGGGGCGTGAGTCTTTTACAACATGTTCAATATCACACCACAGGGCCTCACAACCCAGACAACAACTCTAACGACGCAAGGCCAGAGAGAAGGAGGGATGTGATGAGAGATGGCACGGAACTATCAGCGCAGAGTAAACCCATTTGTCTTCTCCTTCCCATATTCAAAACACCCCCTACAGCCTATAAAACATACCACACGCATACCCACGCACACTAACGAAACGAAAACTAAAGAAACATTATATCTTCCAGACTCCACATTATACATCCCACAGAAGCTGAACCGCTCAGATTTCTAGACACATACACCATTCTCCCTAAGCTGTGCTTCAATTACCAAACCAACAGGGCTGGAAAGTGGAGACAGATATACAATATTTGGACAATCTGTGTTACCATACATATTTTTAATCTGTGAGTGCAATGTGGTAACTCATCTGCATGAATCTTGACTCCATCAAAACCATGTAATTTTATTTTCAGAGAGGCCTGAGCAATATCATGAAATAATTAGTTTCCAATAGCAATATACTGTATATCACAAAATGGGAATATATGCAAAATGGAAATAAAATAGAAAGCTATCGGTGCACTGTAGTCAGAGCTCCCTTAAGCTTTTATTTTCACCAAACACATATCTTGCTAAGACATAAAATAAAGGTGAAATGAAATACTTAAAGCAAGAGTGTGACCTTTTGTGAAAAAGGCGTATTCATTTTCCTGCAGATAGCTCGATGAGAAGACTAATACGACTCTCATGTCTGTATGGTAAATATGAAATATAGCTCACTAATCAACACGTTGACACTGTTTATTGGCCGGGAGCAGCAACTTCCTGGAATCTCGTCATCACCGTGAAGTTGCCTGGAAGTCACATAACCCACAGTAACACCACAAATTGTCTTTATTGTCGTTTTTACATTTTAATTAGTGAGCTTTAGAGGAGCTGATAGTTGGATATACCATTTCTTTGGTATCTTCAGATAGAGCTAAGCTAGTTCTTTCCCCCTGTTTTGAGTATTTATGCTAATCAAGCTTACTAGCTACTGGCTATATCCTCTTATTCATGGATATGTGAGGGGTATCAATCTTCTAATCTAACTCAGCAGATTTCATCAGATTTTGAACTGTTCTATGTTAAAGGTGGAACAAGCAATTTTGGAGAACTCCAAACACCAGATCTTTTTTCAGAGCACACACAGAATAGACAGCTAGCAGACTAACTAACAGATATTCGCTGAATTTGACCACCATAGACTGACTGTCTATAAATACTTTTAGAGTAACTTTTATTTAATTTAGATAAGGTAATATTCAATCACAGTTACTGTCCTTGTAAATATTTACAAACCTTTTAGAATTTCAGCTTTAAGGGGCTGTCAAGGATAACTGGCATTTCGCTCAGTGGACATGGACATGTTACATTTTCTCAATACAGACCCAGTGATTGTTTGACAAGCGGGCAGAATGAGGGGAGATGTGTGCTAATATTTGCCTGGTTAGCCATTGATCCATGCGGATGAGTGTTAAGGCTTTGTAGATTAGGTGGCCTGCCTCAGGGATCTGCGGAAATCAGCAGGATACACTCTCACATCAGATCGTCTTAACTGGTCTCTACTTAGAGGGGAAGTTAATCTCACTGTCACACAACAGAGTAATAGAGATTGTAAAACATTGCAAAGTTGTTAGAGGGACTGAACAATTAACAGTGGCTCCCAGATGGTGCTGCGTAACCAATCCACCCTATATTGAATTAGCAGTTACTGATACATGGGTGTGAGATGTTTAGCTGTGTTTCAAGGCTTAGCTCTGTTGTGCGGTGACGTGATTTAACTAACTGACTGATCTCTCCAGTGGTTTTTGTGTAAATGCTCATAAACACTGATCATTTTACAAGTCGGGCTGCTTACTGTTCATTTAATAGCGCTAATGCTGCCCATGGGGTAAATTATCATGGGATGATTATTGTGTTTCCCACTCAGTGATGTGGCTTTCACCAAAGGGAGTTTCTAGTATTGATGCCGTGTCAACAAACACTATCTTTTTTTCACACAGGATTGCTTGCCTCGCAGTAAACATGTGCACTATCACCATTTTCATTTCAGGCTCAGTTTGGAACACACTGTCTCAGCGATGGTCAAGTGAGCACAGGCGAACATGGCCTATAGGGAGGGGCACACTGATAATAGATAAGATGGCAGCCAAGTGTGGGAATGTTGTGAAAAATTAGAATGGATCCCACTTGGGGGCTTGGTCTCTTTTTTGCCTCTGTAGTTACTGGTATTCCTTAAATAGTGAATGAGTGTGTTGCGTTTGTGTGTGTGTGTGTG
>NC_060166.1:25367221-25393586 GCF_021292245.1 Micropterus dolomieu | reverse complement strand
TTTAACTAACTGACTGATCTCTCCAGTGGTTTTTGTGTAAATGCTCATAAACACTGATCATTTTACAAGTCGGGCTGCTTACTGTTCATTTAATAGCGCTAATGCTGCCCATGGGGTAAATTATCATGGGATGATTATTGTGTTTCCCACTCAGTGATGTGGCTTTCACCAAAGGGAGTTTCTAGTATTGATGCCGTGTCAACAAACACTATCTTTTTTTCACACAGGATTGCTTGCCTCGCAGTAAACATGTGCACTATCACCATTTTCATTTCAGGCTCAGTTTGGAACACACTGTCTCAGCGATGGTCAAGTGAGCACAGGCGAACATGGCCTATAGGGAGGGGCACACTGATAATAGATAAGATGGCAGCCAAGTGTGGGAATGTTGTGAAAAATTAGAATGGATCCCACTTGGGGGCTTGGTCTCTTTTTTGCCTCTGTAGTTACTGGTATTCCTTAAATAGTGAATGAGTGTGTTGCGTTTGTGTGTGTGTGTGTGCAGGATGTAAAAGGAGGACACGCTGAGTACCTCTCAGCTCTCCTTATTCACATGTGTTCCCTAGAGATGCATATAGGCTTGTTTTAGAGTGCGGAAAAAGAAGTGAGAGCTAGAGAGGACGCTGAAGAAAGCCAGGCATTTTTTTTAACCCTTCAGTGTAAGGTGACTTATGTAAGCAGAAATTGTGCTTCGTATGTTTGACAGACCAGTCCAACTGTACCCGATTCTTCCTTTTCCACCTTTCCTCCATTTTTTCCCTCATTCCTTCTCTCTCCGCCTCCCACGATCCTGCCCTCACTTCTTCCTCTGCTCTACCTGCCTGCCAAGTTTCCTCTTCTCTCGCCCACCTGAGCCCAACACCTGTGAATGAGCAGTGAGTTCCAGGAAAGGGGGCCAGGATGCCGTCGCAAGCAGCCTGTCACGAGTTCTCTCCCACTGAGTAGATACCTCACACAGCCAGCCTGCCTGCCTCCCCTCTGGAGAGCCAGAGCTACCCCAGAGATTGTGTTTCTGGAGGGGGGATTTTGCTGCATACTCTCTCTGTGTTTAGGAAGCTGGGGACTGTCTTATCTCTTCTCTGCTGTACTTTAACACACATTCAAACACAGCTGGGCGCACACAGCTGCACCCACAGACACAGAAACACATTGTTCTCATTGCAAACCTGTTCACAAGTGTGGGCTGCTTAGTGGTAGTGAGTCGTGATAACCCTCTCACAGCCACCAGATGGCCTGCTCTCACTCATCAGTGTAATGATCTGGCAGCCAATCACACACTATGTAATATTCATGAATGAAAACAAGGCTGGATGGTTTAGTAAAGTGTTTGGTGAGGGGGAACAGACATTATGTTAGTTTCTTTCATTTATTCAGATTCAGAGTATTGTTCCCAGATTTTTTGGTGTGTTGCTGTCACTCCAATGTCAACTCAGCCCACGATGAAAGAGTGCTCAACGGGTTGTAAAGTGTAAACAAAATTTGGAAGCATTTGTCAAACTTGGCTGCATCCTCAGCTAAGTAAGCAGCATTATGCAAGATACTTTCAAAGCTTTTTGTAAGTTTTTTATTGACTTTTCCAACACCATGAAGACCATAATGCATCCTGCAGTAAATCATTGAATTACTGGTAACAGAACAAACAGATCAAACCTGGACAAAGCTAAACTAAAGTAGCTAATACAAATAAAATAGGGCAAACCAATCATTACCAAACAAAGGCACTAATAAAATACAGCATACTTAAATGGGGCAGCCGATTTTCACATTAAGAGTAACTTCCTGTTACATTTCCTTTTGTATATAAATTGTAAAGAATGACACCAAATGTCATTAAAATCCATCCATCCATCGTCAACCACTTATCCTGCGCACAAGGGGGGCTGGAGCCAATCCCAGCTGACAAAAGGCAGGGTACACCCTGGACAGGGTGTGGTCTATCACAGGGCCACAACCACTCAGGCCCACACTCACACCTAAGGACAATTTAGGGTCACCAATTAACCTAGTCCACATGTCTTTGGACAGTGGGAGGAAGCCGGAGCACTCGGAGAGAACCCACGCAGGCACGGGGAGAACATGCAAACTCCACACAGAAAGGCCAGGGCAACCGGGGTTTGAACCCACGACCTTCTTGCTGCCCACGTCATTAAAATGCTCTCAATAATTATCAGTCCTTGCAATCAGAGATTTTAAAAAGGCCATGTCCATCATTACTTTTACACTTTCAGCAAAATCAGGCTGTCCAACTTTTCCAATGGTGGAGAATAATCCTTGACGCACCACTAAAGCCTGGCAGTGCTTCTAGACACAAATGAGCTACTTTTAATACTAAGGCGGGACCAAAGGCTTTTTTTCTACTTCTAATCTAATTAGTCTAATTTAAGTCTGAATATTGGACCATGAGATCAGAGAAAGAGCCTAAAGAAAACTCAGCTATGACTCCTAGGATGTCATGATTCTTCTCAAATATGTCTGTTTTCTCATAGTGACCTCAGGTGCAAATAACTTATCTGTGTCTTACTCAAAAGATGTGATTTCTAAATTATCTTAATTTAGTGTAATTTAAGTCTCCATGTGGAATGTGGATCAGGAAAAAAAGCTCCAAGAGATATCTCAGTTTTGTCTTAGTGACCTCACTTAGGTGTGGAAAATAAAATTCTCACTTTCTTTCTCAAATACTTTTCTACTGTTGAGGTACTTGCACTTGAGTATTTTCATTTTAGAGGGTTTTATACTTTTACTCCCCTGAGTATTTATTGCTGTTAATCTGAACCCTGTTACAAGTTACTGAGAGGAAGAATAAAATATATATTTGTTGTATTTGTTGTTGCTGAAAATAATGCACTTTCAAATTTCCAATTTGAAGATCCAATTTTCCAATTTGTTTTCCAATTTGTTGAGGTAGTCACAGCCAGCATAACTGGAACACCCACCACTTTGACATGATATTTAGAGATTAATTCATTAAGGACTTAATGCACACAAGAACTGCGATACAACAATGTCATACAGAATGAGCACTTTTACATTTGACACTTAAGTACATTCACCATGGAATACTTTTAGAGTAGAGTAGAATTTTGGCGACTTTAATAGATATTTCTCCTCTTTTCAAAGGAAGGAAAATTGTGCTATATTTAAAGACAATCAATTCTTCACTGTTTAATGTAACTGGATGGTGCAGTGGCAGTGTTGTCATCCTTAAATCAAAAAGACTGGGGTTCAAATCCAGGAGCAACAATTCCGATTGAAGTGATTTCAAAACAATATACAATGATGAGATCTCATCTGTTACTTCCATTTCTCCTATTGTAGTCTCAATTCAGCGTCCATTTGTCTTACCCAAGACTCAAAAACTCAATCTCGATGTGGTTTTAGGAGCAACAACTCAGATTGAAGTGATCTCAGAAAGTGCTTTCTCAAGAGTTAAAGAAAGACTATTCTGATTCTGAGATTTTTCCTTTGGACAGTAAAGTTTATGACCAAATACCTGCAAAACTAATAACATGCCATTAGCCTCTACTTTATTTTGTGTTTAGTCATTATTAACAAATCGACAAACTCCAAACTAATCTGGTGAACATAGTAAACAGTATACCTGCTAACCATAAGCTTGTTAACATTGTCGTTGTAAGCATGTTAGCATCTTGATATTAGCATTTAGCTCAGAGCACAGCTGTGGCTAAATACAGCCTTACAGAGCTGCTTGCATGACTTTATACTCTTAGTCTTGTTGACTAATTGATTTATTGTGAAATGTATAAAATGTTTGAAAAAATCTGAAATGTGCCATCTGCAAATCCCAATTACCCCCGAAGCACAGGATGACATGAGCATGGGGTAATTCCTTAAGATTCCTTGTTTTGTCCAACCAAATGTGTATCACCCAAAGAAATTTTTCTGTTATTTACAATTAGAAAAGAGAGAAAGGAAGCAAATCCTTCTATTTCAGAAACTAGAACCAGCTAATAGTTATTCATTTTCTGTCAACTGACTAATTGACAAATCAACTAATCATTTCAGCACAATGCAGTCTGCTAAATTATGTTATTTACAATTATCATGGTAATTTATTTTTATTTTCTTACATTTCATTTAAAACATGTTCAAATCCAGCATAGAGCAGAGCAATGGAACGTGACACTGCTTTGTTATCTGTGGCAGCCAATTAACTTCATGCATAGTCACACAAATATGGATAAATACACAAACATACCCATACAAAGGCACACATAAACAACATAAAGCTGTAGTCTTATCTGTGATATGCAATTATGGGAATATTTGCCATTGTGCTGATGGTAGCAGTAATGACTGGAGTATTAATATATTAGTATGCACAGGCTGTCTGTGATTTGCTCTGGAACACTACCTTGCATTGTTAAACCGAGAGAGAATAAAGTGTCTGCCGCAGTTATTTTCTCTCCTTCTTTGTTTCTGTCTCTGCCGTCGCTGTCCAAATAACGTCTCCTGGTCTTTTTTTCTGCTTTCATTTTCATCACATTTCTCATTTTTTCATTTTCGATTTCTTTCCTCCAATCATTCTCTTTCTAATTCAGCCTTCCTCTCCATTTCTCTTGTCTTGCTAAAGGCTTTTCATTCCCAGATACTGGGTATAAAACCATTTTTTAAAGAAATGTTCATTACTCAGTATTTCCAAATATAGATATTTGTGCTTTTCCTCTCAACATCATATTAATATAAATAAAGGTCCAAATAAATCTCAAAAATAGTCAGTCATGAGTTCTACTTTCATGTCAGCAATCACTTTGTGAGAGTGGAATATTTTGTTTTGAAGTCAACCTTTTTACCTCTCTTCCTTTTGCCCTCTTCCTCCACTTTGCTCCCTCGCTCTCCCTGGTGTAATGACTCATCTAATGTGTTGTGAAGTCCAGCTTTCGACCGTGCCACTGGCCTCGCAATTGCACACAAAGCAAAGCAAGCTTGGGCCTAATCTGTATACCGCAGCCAGTCATCTCCTTCAAACCAGGAAGGAGTGGTGCCACAGACAGAGACAGTGAGAGCAAGAGGTGAAGAAGAGGAGGCAATCAGTGACACAAAGGCACAACAAGAAGAAAAATAGAGAAAAACAGAGGGAGGGACAGCTTCTCCTTGTAAGGAGAGACAGAGTTCAGGCTCTATAAAAAGTGTACATGGGCATGTGTTAACCAGTCCCTAGCCTTTTTTTATTGTTCAAGGTCATTAGCTTGAACATTCTGTTAACTTCAAACTGTACCATGAAAGAAAGAAGAAGAGCCAGATAAACTGTCCCTGATGACTCCTCTTTGAAGGACACTAAGATCCCTGTGAAGACCCACATTTTTTTCTGTCCCAGTCTCTCTCTCTTTCCCTCTCATACACACTCACACTGACACACAAATTCCCTTTCTCTCTCCCCCTTCAGTGAGTCATCGGTGATGTGTCAGAGCCAGATCGATATTGGGTGTCTCTTCCACAGATAGAATGGCAGGCCAAGAAACCCTTTGGAAAGGAGGAGAAAGTTAGGCTATGGAAACATGTTCTATCTTGACTGCTAATATTACCATTGACTCATTCCTCTGGGGGACCATCCGCAGATCACAAACAAGACTCACAAGTGAAATTCTGGATATTGGTACTTGAAGACCATGTATTTTGAAAATGTGAACGTTTCAGGAGCTCATAAAAAACAGTCTTGTTTGAAGCCTGGTAATAGCACATTGTTGACCTAATTCAGCTGGGTTTGAAAGAGGTTTACGAGCCCAGGAAGGAGAAATCTCTCAGGTAATTCTTAAAGTAACAAGTCGTCATACCAAATTACAAAATAGGTTGTTTGTCACTGACTTCCCAATTCTCCCACCCTAGTGTTTTCTGATGCCCCTGTCAAGGGGACAATAAAGAGTGCCTTTCAAAATGAATCATATAACTATTACAAAAAGATTTCATGAGAGCATTTTTTGCCACCTCTCCCCTAACCCTATCCCAGGCATAAACTAAATTAACATACCTAAAATAATAACTCCTCAAACATAAGGCCTATCTGCATATTTCTGGTGTCCTTTGATAGATCAGAAGCTATTAATCCATTGTAAGTAAACATATTTTCCAGCGTAAATGGAGATGCAATAAAAGAAAAGATGAAATGTTCATCCTTGTCTAGTATAAAATCTAAATCTCAAAGGCAATATCACCATTATAACCAAGATCCTGTAGTTAATAATGCAACTCAATGTCTTCTCCAAATCCTTGACTACAACTGTAACTGTACATTTAATGAATGTAAAAGACACTAAAATGCAAGATTTATGATACAATTTATAAAAATCTACTCAGGCAGTCTCCATGTTTTGGCCATGTTTACTACTTACATGTTGACATGTTGATGAATTTTAAAACACTATTTACTTTCATGTAGCCATGTTACAAATATTATACAGTCCCCTCCAAAAGTATTGGAACGGTAAGGCAAATTCCTTTGTTTTTGTTGTTCACTGAAGACATTTGGGTTCAAGATCAAAAGATTATGAGACAAGTGTTCAGAATTTCAGCTCTCATTTCGTGGTATTCACATCTAGATGTGTTAAACAACTTACCGTTCCAATACTTTTGGAGGGGACTGTACATGTCCCAAAAACATTTAAATATTAATGCAACATTATGTAGTAACTGTATCTTAAAATAACAGCAAAATCATTGTAATGAATAGTGTCTCTATCATTGCCACTCTAGCCCGCAGTGCCTGCTACTGCACTATGTAACAGTGGAACAGGGCTCAGCAGTCTCTCTTGACATAACGTAATAGCGGTGAAGAGACTGGTATAAGACTCACTTACAGCTACTGCAGTGTTTTCCGCATATAATACAAATGAATACATGGCAGTTGAAATTATTCCAAGAGTTATAATACTAGTGGATTTAACTGACCAGACCTACCAAAACAACAAAGGTAAGACACAATTTTTAGTTGTAAATGTTGAAATGTACGTGTTTGGTGGTCATGTAACGCGTTCTCAATCCCAGGTTGTCACAAATACGTTTGGTCAAGACCCCTTGGCGTCACTTTTTAACACACTGGGTTGCCCTTTCCAGACATGCCAGGCAACACTAAATATGCTGTTAGACTTTCAAAATAAAACATTGTGAAATGTACGCAGTTTTGGCACCAAAACTACTTATTTAGGTTTAGGAAAAGATCATGGTTTGAGTTAAAATAAGTATGTTAGGTAAGTAAGTTAAGTTACGTAACTTAAGTTAGTTACCTTGATTACATAGCTTACATACGTTATGTAGCTTACATATGTTAAGCTTAAATAGAAGTCAACGTTGACTATTGGTTTCACACGTGAAACGAATCAGTCTCCTGGGTGAAAGTGTGCTGTTTGTTTGACCTACCCATCCGCCCCGACCACCTTCCTACATGGACTTTGTCGCTCTTTATACTACATCAGTTTCCATTATGTGAGGAGTTGGGAGTGTTGGGTTACGGGTTAAAAGAAACTAGCTTCCAGTTTGTAGGAAACCACGGCCTGTGGTGTCAGATGCGGCCACCCAGACTCTTTCCCAAAGCAATTTTGCAGCTTCCACCTTAACCTCAGAGAGAGAACAATCATTATACATACAATCACAAGGGGTCACTTGTCAGGAAAATGTAAACATGGGTCATGTGCTTAAAGCAGTATTAACTGATGTGTTTGGCCACTTGGGGCAGCAAGCTGTAACCACAACATTGACATCACCAACACAACATTGACATCACCACTTACTGTTGATATATACAGCAAATAGCAGGTAATAAAAGGTTTGTTAACAAATAATCCATCCATTGCCAACCGCTTATCCTGCATACAGGGTCGCGGGGGGCTGACATCAGGCGAAAGGCGGGGTACACCCTGGACAGGTTGCCAATCCATTGCAGGGCCAAACATAGACAAACAACCAGTCACACTCACACCTACGAACAATTTAGGTCGCATGTCTTTGGACGGTGGGAGGAAGCAGGAGCAACCGGAGAGAGCATGCAAACTCCACTGCCCGTTTAAATTAACTATATGCAGCACACACAGACAACATTAGCATTCATTTGCAGTCCTGGTTTTGGACCCCCGACATACAATTAACTCTCCTATTAATGCTGGTCTACACTGTGTTCAACAGCTGCTTGCTAACGTTTTCTGCATTGTCTGGTTTTTGTAAAAGACATATCATGAGAGTCATGATATGTTGCTTCAGCCCAACAGGCTGCATCTCACTTGCATCCATTCAGTCTATTTAATTGCACTCATTTGCTCCTCCACAGTAGCCTATTAACACCTCTTCTCATACAATTCACACGTGGCAGACCGCACTAGAAAAACATCCAATGAAAGATCAATACAATATTCATTTTGTCAGTGCATCCCTCTGCCATCTAATGCACCTCAGTGACCTCCTTGCCAGCCCAGTTGTAGATCCCTTACTAATGCACTTCATTGGTTCATCACTAGTTCATGGCTTTGTCGGACCGACCACTCAATCCACCAGCTGCATACATTTCTTCACTTCTACAATGTGTCTGTGTGTGTGTCTGCATGTGTGAACCCACGGATTTGTGTCCTCTACAGTGTATTTTCTAGGACTGACGGGTAGACTGGAGTTTACTATAGTGGATGAGTTCAGTCAGTTGCATGTTCTTTTCCTGTGCTCTCTCTCTAACAAAACCCTTACCTGTGTTTCTTCTCACATGCATTCCCTGACCTTAATTCTCTTAATCATATCTGTGGGGTATGGATATTATAAACTATCTCTGGAATTCTTGTCCAAGGATGACCTTTTTTGTAATTCAATATCCCCACTAGTATGGGAAAACTCTTTTTCTCCCCATGGTTTAATTCTTTGAGGAATTTTCATGCTTTTCAGGGTCATTGTAGTTTAACAGTGAAATAAGTGTCTTGCATATTGAAAAGGCTCTTAAAAAAGATAAAGAATTCTGCAAACTGTCCATCACTTTATTCAGAACACTTTAGTCCTCAGGCATCAAATAGAATTTATAGGAATTTTCTATTAAGTTAAATCAAGTAAAATATATTCATACAATTCATATTTTAGAATCAAGTGGTTTTTGATCATTACTATCACTTTCCACTGAGCAAAAATGTTTTAAAAGGAATAAATAGGTTTAAACCAATTCTCTCTATGGTTTTGTGTCTAGCAAAACAGTAGCTTCCTGCTGCATCAAGACGCTATTGTTTATCATCGTGTACTGTAAACAAGGTCCACCTGCAATGAGAACTGATGACAAAATGTTCCAGAATGAAAACGCAAACAAGCTGCTGGTTTTGCTTAAGAGCTCCACCGAGTGCCTGTATTGTGATGGATTTTAAAAATCCATAGTGTATCATATTTTTTTACTCTCATTTTCTTCTACTATTGATTGATATTCAAAATAAACACCAAACAAACCTGAAAATAATGAGATGTACATATTGGGAAGTAAATGCTCAATTTGTTCTAAAAAGATTTATTTTAACTTCTTTCCCACAGCTAAAAAAAAGCACATAATGCCTTGCAGAAAGCAACGATGCCAGTGCTGCCTTCTCAATTCTTTGCATTATCTTGTATTTCTCTCACCAACATGATGAATTGCTGTAGGCTTTATAATCCATGATTTCCCAATACATTTTCTCACTCCAGTCATATAGGCTTCCCTGCATCACTTACAGGGTCAGTTTTCACAGTCATGCCTGACTACATGACAGCTCAACAGAAACTTCTAATTTAGTCAGAATCAGAAAAATTCACAGTTTAAGGGAAGCTTTTATCACACACACTCTGTTTGGTTCAAGCAGAGAAAGAGAAGCAGCCTTTTCAAAAATCTGATGTCAGTGTAAAGGATGCTGGACACAGGAATTGCCCCTGTTTCTCTATTCCACTGGTGTCTGAAGTGCCTATCTCCAGAAGCGCTGCACCACCACATCCCACTAAACCGCATTACAGTATAGCATCTGATGGGAGAGGCTGAGAGACATAGAGCTTTATTCACATAGCGTGAGAAAGGGCGTGAAAGTGTGTTAGAGGTTTAATTTGAAGAAAGATAGAACGAGGACAGGGCAGAATGCATGAGTGAAAAATGGATACATATGGTTTTCCTCACATGCGTCAGATGTGACTATTTATCAATGGACCTTTTCAGAGTTCGATGAGAATCTGCATCATCATCATGGCCATCTTTTTCATCATCTGTGTGTCACATGTTGCATCTCCTTGGATCTGGAGAGGCAGAACACGTCATCTGATATGAAGATTGTATCACACTGTAATCTAATTCATTTAACCTTCTCTTACCACTTGCTTTCTCATTCAGATGCTTTCTATCTTCTTCTTTTCTACTTGCAGTACATATACATGCACACCCACACACACACATCTTTACCTACCACACCTCTCATTTCTGCAGCGCTGGCTGAGCTGAACCGCACGCCATTGATCTGTTCAAGTGATTGATTGCAGTGGCTGAAGGGTTTCACTTTTTTCCACCTTCAAATGAGCACTCATTTGCACATCACTATACTTTTGTGCATGAGTGTACACACAAGCACACATATAATATTTTACTGAGCATTTTAGTGCCATTTACCATGCACAAACAAGCTGTTGGATGGTATAACATTCTGTATTCTCGTCCTTTGCATAGACTTTATTTGTATTATGCAGATTTTTAACATGGGCATGGCGTTTTGTGGGCTGTTGAGCTGTGCTGGAAAGTGGTATTAGTAGATAATACAGTATATAAATTGTGACACAATTTGTAACAATATTTTCTCATCAAAAAGTGTCATTCTGTGCCATCGAGGGCTTCAAGCTATAGGTCAGAGAACTTGGCTTCAGCAGGATAGGTCCATGTGACAGACATATTTCAACTAGAGAAAGATAAAATGCCCTTTGTTCCTGTTTATGAGAAAACAGTGGGCAGGGGAAAGGTGAATTTAGTAGAAAGATCAACACTGATGCAACAGTTTTCCACAAACTTTTTGAAGATCCCTGATAATACACAACTACCGTCCTTTCTTCAGGGATATTTCTGTTAAGGGATTAAGGGTTAGGTCTGTGGGTTGTATTAAGGTTTTTAGCAGTTCAGAGTTTAAGTTAGGGTTATATATTCGACTGTTTGATTTAAAAAAACAAAACAAAAAAACATAGGTCTCATTTAAGGTTTGAAAACAAATCAATTTAAAGATTTTGTTAAAGATTTGAGGCGAGGAATGCTGCATCATGGACATGCAAAACAAAGATCGTCCATCTATGAAGCCAAGGTGTCAATCAATACTGACCTTTCAGCCTTTTACACAACAGCTAATCCCTGACTCCAGGCCAGCCAGGACCTGACTCGTGTGAACTCATCAAACAACTCCCTGTCGCTTTGCCTTTCTCGCCCTGTGTCTTTCTCCCTTTTCATGCCTCTTCTATCCTCTCATCTTCCTGATTGATGTTCGACTCAAACCCCAGTTTTCTCTATGACTCGCTCTCTCTCTCTCTCTCTCAGTCTTTCACTGCCCCTCTCCCTTACCTTCTCTCTCCTCATTTTCAGTGCTTGCCCTCTTTTTAACAGCATGATTACACCAAAATAGTCTTTTATGTTTCCTCTTGCGTTTCATCTGCCTGTCTCCATCTGGCTGCCACCAAGTTCAGGTTTTGTTTATTAGGGCTTCCTCTGATATCAAAGGCTCAAACAGATAAACATTAATGTAAAGTTATTTGTGAATTTCAGGGTCAAATGCAGGATAATACATTCATTCAGATGCCATCTGTGTTTGTACTTGTACAATGTCTTAACTACCCTCCTCCTGTTTAGAATTAATGTCGTCCCTTCCAGATTTTTTTAAATTTCAACTATATATCTAAATTTAATATCAGTGGGCTGTTTGATTATCACCTTTCATTTTCTGACTAGCTTTACTGTCAGATACTGCTCAATGTGTCGTTTGGCCTTCATCTCATTGTGGCTAATGTACTCAGGCTTCCCTGTCATGAACTGCCGTGTGCTGAGGTCTTTGGTTTTGTCATCTGCCCTCCTTCCTTCCACTTTCTCCCCTTCATCAGGAACTAATAATAATGACATCCAATTAGCAATTTGTAATTACCTCTTCACCCAGAGAGGCCTGATGCTGATTGACTCATCAAAAATGTGCATGTGTGTGTGTGAGTGGGATGAGAATGTGAAATCTCACAGTGATTTGAAATCTCTTCACACATTTTTCTTTCCTGTTGGCCCTTTCACTCCCTCTTACAGTAGATTTGCAGTTAAGTTTAGTGTCTCTGTAATTTGTGTTACTGAGGGAGGGGGGGGCGCACTCCTGCTCAAATGGGACCACCCAGAACCAGTATGGAGCCCAAAGGGGGCCAGACAAAGCTATTCTGCCTCCACAGGCATTGCTGTTTACTTATGTATACACACACGCGTACACACTCACATATGTGTTTGCCAATTGATCATTACCAACTGTTCTTCCCATCAGGCCCTGGCAAAGTGGCAATCTCTCTCAGATGTATTGAGGCCGGCTTTTCTACAAACGCACACACACGCAGCAAGTCTGGTCAAGGTGTTGATTGTGCACCTTTGTGTGCATGCTTGTGTTTGCATGTGCACACAATCTCTTAGCCTGCATACTTTCAGCTCCTCCCTGCATCAATCATTGTCCACCCTCTAATGAAATTGAAAGAACAGACTCATTAAAGCACCTCGAATAGAGCCGAGTGAAGGAATGAGTGCTAGAGGGAGCAAGAAAAACTCTGAGATAGTGGTAATGAAATAGAGAGAATCATGGAAACAGATTAACATATGGAATGGAGAAAAGGTGTGACAGAGGCACTGTTGGCAGGAGAGGCACCCGAGATACAACAGAGTTAGAGTTGGGGAGGATAGACGGAGACATGAAGAACTGGAGTAAAAGACAGACAGAGGGAGGGATGGATGGAGGATTCCTGGAAGGCGATGGAGAGTGGGGCTGGTGGGGGTGCACATGGATGAGTCTCATTTGTGCAGGCCTCATCCATGGCAAATGTAGAAATCGCCCAGATTTCGTCTTTTCATGTGCGTTTCTGATGCAGAGCCAATCTGTCTGCCTGACCATAACTCAAAAGACCCATATTTACACTGCTCACTTGTGTCTCTCTCTCTCTCTCTCTCTTCAGTTCTCCTTTTTCTCCGTGAGTCAGAGGTTTGTCGAAAGATACTTCAAGCCCTTCATGCTCATTGTAGGCACCAGGTTTTCATCTGGTTTCTTACAATCCCATCAATCACATGTCACATTGTTGTATCCTATTTTCCTATTTGTATCCACTCTGTCTAATCAGATCTGCTCCCAAACTAACAGCACTGTTCACATTGTGTCACATACATATTTCATCTTCCTGCCTTTTTACCTGTTATTAATACTGTTTGTCTTTTACGTTGCCCTTCTCAGACCTCTGATTTCCTCACATTTGGAGTTGTGCTGTGGTGTCTGTGACAGCGCTGCAGTGTGTGTTTGTGTGAATGGAAGGGGAGTGGATGGGAGGTGAATTCACACTGATCTGGATGAATGGCACCGGGCCAAATGCCCTGTGGAAGACAAAAACACTGTGCTAGAGGATTAACCGCTGTTTAAGCCCTTATGTCTGTGGCGGCTGCACTCTGTGTTCCTTGTGTGTGCGAGTGTGATTTTGCTCTTATGCGTCTGGACGCTTGTGTATGGATGTGTATGTGAGCTTGCACGCAGATGTGTCTGTGCAGCAATGTCTGCTGCTAGTAGATTAGCTCAGAGGATGAAAACAATGGCCAAGCCTTGAGACAAGAAAGGCAAAAAAAAATCACAGAGAGAAAGAGAGAGGAGGAAAATGGAGAAATGATGAAGGAGGGAGGGGAAATATTGACTGATATTGGAAAATTACTAGATGAATGGGAGAAGGACGGTATTAAATAGGAATGAAAAGAAGGTGCCTCTCAGCACAGACTAAATGAGGTTAGGAAAGGTTTGATGAAATTTGAAAATGGAATAAGGAAACTCCAGATATTTATGAGGAATACAGGCTGAGCTTTAGACAGAGGTTGAGGCAGAGACCTGTGTGTGTGTGTGTGTGTGTGTGTGTGTGTGTGTGTGTGTGTGTGTGTGTGTGTGTGTGTGTGTGTTGAAGATGGATGGACAGATGAAAGCATAAAAGGCTGGGCTGCAGATTTAGGCTCCCTTATCTGTGAGGCAGCAGTTAAAGTGCCTGGGGCTTCCCTCTCTCTCTTTTTTCTGTCCCACACCAAAGGAGCCTGTTAATTCTTTGGGATCCAACATGCTCATCGCTGTTATGCATGCATGCACACACGCAGAGATGTCCGCTTAAACATTCATATATTCACAGTGGGAAGCTGTACATGTGTGATAGATTTGTCTTTACACAAATGTCACACACAAACACACACACACACACTTAGTTGCCACCATCCATCAGGGCCGTCCCCAGTGTGTCCTGTTCTTGCCCATGGCCAGCAGGTGTCACATCGAGAGGAAACTTGGCACATGTTGAGCTGTTGGCAATAGACCAGGCTGTCCCCATGTCAAACACACACACACACACACACACACACACACACTCCAGCACCTCACACACCATGCTTGCACACAAATATACACTTGCTAATGCACACACACAGCTGCTGGTATGCCTCAGTTTTCTGACAGACTGACAGAGGCCTGCTGGCTTTACACCCACACAACTGTGCAACCCACTGGCCTTCAACTCATCAATCTCTTCAACATAAAACATAAGCACGCACATAAGTCCACTGGCATACAGTATGTGTATAGAGAAGAGAATTAAGTGTTATTCTAGTGCTATATAGATTAATACATTTTATTCTACATTGTTTATTTATTACATAATGTGACACAGAGTTATCTGCGCATCCCACTCTTCTACAGCTGCTGAGTAGCAACTCTCATCCGCTGTGTTACCTCCAAACCGGTAAGCCTGATTCAATCAATTACAGGTCTGACAGGTTGTGCATATTTTTGTGTAATCCTCTTCGCTGCTTCCAGGTGTCTAAATCGCCACCCACATCTCCAATTTAGCATTTGGAGGCTTTGGAGAAAGCCAATTAGCAGCTAGGTAGGTGGGAATAAGGGTGGGAACGTTTTCTAACTGTCCCAGAGCGTTAGTGCCCATGTATGTATGGATTAACTCAACGCAGATATCAAGGCAAATGAAAATGTGAAAATGGCATGGAGTGGACAGATACACCTTTTACAGACATTGGTTTAGGCAAAATAACCCCCGACAGAAAAAAAAGGCTAACAAGAAGCAAATGTCAGACTGATAATTGAATGGCAATTCAACTTGAATATGAGGCTACCAGTAGGAAAGACATGCACACAATTATTTGTTTAGTCATCATCATTTGGTTTTAGCATCAAGTCTTAAGTGTTTACAAGGGGCAGAATTTTATCCAGAGGTCCAATGTTGAGTTTGCTACAGTTTAAAAGCCGTATAGGTAAACATTACTCATGTTTCTGGCACCCTTTGGCCACATTACATTTCCTCACTGTTAGAAAGCCCTGGAAACAGTCTTGCACAGTCTATAATTACATATAAAAATGTTATGTGGAATATTCTTACATACATGACTTCCTAGACAATGCTAAGTGATGTTTTGCCTACACTTTAATTGGCTCTGATCAAAGAAGTAAAATTCCCTTCATCCCCTCTGTGTGTGCATCATGTATGTGCACATGTCTGTATATACTGTAGTACTGCATGTTTGTGATCCATGAGGTTCTAAATCCTTTGACAGACATGCTTACAGTCTCACACTAACCCACACACATGCACTCACACATACACACATAAGTGACAGGTGTCCCACCTTGGCAGCTCCTTGTTTAGGGTTATAACCAGGTTAGTAGCTCTCTCATTGTGTGCCATTACTACTTGGCTGTTTGGAGGGGAATCTGGCAGTAAAGCACAGAAGAGGTAAAGCCAGGAAGCGATGGCTGTCAGAAGCCAGCCAGGAGACTATGAAAAGGAAATCCTGCTTCATTTAGTGGAGAATATGTGGTGGACAGGCTCTTTCTGTCCAGTGTTGTGGTCATTGTTCTTTGTTTATTCTGCAGCTTCGTTGTTGATGTTTTTTGTCAAACTCTTGGCTGGAGAACAGTCGGTAAGCTATTTCATGCAGTGTATTTGATGGACTGACTGAGAGCAGCTGGACAGTATAATAGAGCAGAAGGAGAGGGCTGCAACGGATTGTTTACCTGAAATGAAAGACAACTGAACCCTGCCTTGAAGTACATGAAATATACCAGTTATGCATTTAAACACCTGCATCCTTAATTTTGTTATTTGTTATTCAACATAAATTAATGGGCAATATTAAAACATACTGTTAGAAGACTAAAAGCATGAACATTTTGTAAACCATCTAAGATAAGATAAGAGGGAAATCTGTGACCGATAAAAAAACACAACACACTTGCCAACAACATCACAATGCACATACATGCATAGAACATTGATCATACATTCGTACACTCATGCATATAGGTGCCTAAAGTCACTGGTTGAGTGTGAGAAAGTAGTTCTTTAAAATAATAAAAGTTAATAAAGACAATATTTTCACATAATAAAACCAGGTGTAATCGAACCAGATAAAAAAATAATCAGATTGCAACGTTTAAGTCCTAAAAATATCATATGATACTAGTTGTTGCTATTTAATATTTTGATGGAGGATGGAATTAATTAATCTTTATTCCAGTTTAGCCTGCAATTTGGCTTTCTAAACCATCAGTCTGAAGGCAACACCTCAAATTTGGGGTTCAGAATGTGTCTTGGGAATCTTCCGTGCCTCCCTGGGTTTTCATATAAAGGCTGAATAAAATGATGTTCTTTTTTTCCCCTATGATCTGTTTGAGTAAGGTGACAAAAAATTCATGAACGGACAAAGAAGGAAACAGAAAAATAAAAGCAACAAAATCAGTTATGTGATGTTTTGCAAAGCAAGGCAGAAGTCAAAGAGGAGTGGAGGTAAGATGGCGGTACTGAAGAAGTGTTATTGTTTCAAGAAGTGACAAGAGTTGAAGGTGTGTTTAGAAGAGCCAGAGCTCAGATGAAAGTGTTCGTAAAAGGGAAATGGAGGATGAAAGACAACTGTGGCAAAAACCATGACAACTTAAATTGTTCATGTAATTGCTAGACTAAGGAAAGGACAGGTATTTGGGGGAATGTGACACACTGACCAAGAGAGAGAGAGAGAGACAGAGAGAGAGAGAGAGAGAGAGAGAGAGAGAGAAGTAAGGCAGACAAACAGCTACAAGATCTAGAAGATTCAGTGACTGGAATGATTTCCTGTGGACTTTAGACATCATGTGAGTGTAATATCTGTACTAGACACAATCTCATCCACCAATTTGTATGTTCATTTTCTAAAATATCTCCTAAAAAGTAATGTGATATCAGAGCATTATATAACCAAAAAGGTCTAACACATCTTGACATTACAGTACTTCCTTCTCCTTCCTCTTCTTTTTTTTTTTAACTTTCTTTTATTAATAGAAAATAGAAAATACAGAACAAAACTCTACAAAATGCTACACGCTTCATTCACACTATACAAGGATACAAAATTTTAACAATTTTTACAAAATGTATTACTACAGAAGAATAAATATGATATGAAAGAGAAAGGAAAGACTACATGGTTTCATATAATTTTAATACACATAAAATATTATTCAGTTATTATCTAATTGATTGTTGCTTTCTGCTATTATCTTTTCTAAAAGAAGATGAGACCTTGTAACATTCTTAAAGTGACTTAAACACAGGCTTGGTGATCCTTTGTTTTAAAAAATAAACAGTTTCCCTATTAATAAAATGGAATTTAACACAATTAAAAAACTACCTGTAAAATGACCAAGTACAATAGTTTGTGGTGTTATGGTAAGTTCTATTCCAGCCGTCCTTAACCAGACTTGGACACTTGACCAGAATTTATATACCAGTGGAAAAAGTAAAATAAATGCCATAGGTCTTCCTATTCTTCCAATTTTTAGTTGCAATTATCTTGTAAAAAATTTTTAGTTTAGTATTTTTAGTTGGAATTTCATCTTCCCAGTATTGGCAGATTTTGTGAGGAAAAAGTGCAGAACCTGCAGAATATAACTTCCAATTATAAATTATTTTATTTATTTTTATATTATGTAACCATTTTTGGCATTGTACTTTTGGGAGACAAACCAATTGCTTGTGTTTATATTGTATTTTTTGTTTCCAGCCAATCGGAATTGCTGAAACAATCTGGTTGAATCGATACAAATCTAAACATTTGTTAAATTGTATTGAGAAATCGTAAAATTAGATAATGTGACCAGATGTATCTAAGAAGTCATTCACAAAAATTAACCTGTTTTGAATACATGTATTCCACAGAAGTGGTTGGTCTCCTACAGTAATTTCAGAGTTCATCCATAGTATCTGATTCTGCATATCATCTGGAGTGTCAGGAGGATGGTACTGGAAATTCAACCATGCTTTAAGTACGTCTTTAAAAAAGGGTGAGAGTTCTTTTAATTGGTTCTGAAATATTTCTTTAATATGTAATGATTTTAATTGAAAAAATGGAAATAAATCAGAACCAAAGAAAGGAAAGGATGTATATAATCTTTTACTGGTGAGCCATTGCCTGTGATGATATATTTTAGTAACCCAAGAAGCTTTTAAAGAACCGTTCATTGCTTGGAAATTTTTTAAATTTAATCCACCATTTTCATATGAATTGTATAAATATTGTCTCTTAATTTTATCTGGTTTACTATTCCATAAAATTTTTGAAAATTTTTGTTCAAAGCATCTAACAAAAGAAGTGTCAGGAGTTGGGAGAGTCATTATTAAATAAACCAATTGGTGGATTACCAAGAATTAATCAATGTGACCTTTCCTTGTAATGTAAGTGAACTGCTCCTCCATGGCTGTAAAATTCTATCTACTTTTTGCATTTTTTTGTCATAGTTGTATTTAATAATATTTTTAAAATTATCTGGTATGTGAATACCTAAAATGTCTACGGAACCGTTTGTCCATCTAATTGGAGCAGAACAACTTAAATTAAAATCTGTACCATTTATCGTCGCTATTCTCAAAATTTGGTTTCAAACCTGATATTTTGGAAAACATATTTAGATCTGTGATCAAGGATTCCAAAGTAGATTGTTCTGGTTGTATAAAAACGCTTGCATCATCAGCATACATTGTAAGTTTTGTCTCTATACCATTTGGTTTCAAAACCATAATATCTGTATTCTTTCTAATTTTAATTGCTAATATTTCAATACATATCAGGAACAAATACAGTGACAATGGACACCCCTGGCAAACCCGTTGTGTTAGGGGAAATCCAGTAGATAAATACCCATTATTTATGACTCTACTGATGGTGTGTTTATAGAGTGTCTCAAACCATTTGATAAAATTCTCTCCAAAATTAAAATAACAAAGACATTTCTTAATGAATTCCTTTTCAAAATCTGCTATAAATAGTAATCCTGTGTCAAGTATCTGTCTCAAATTGTCACCAATAAATCTTCCTTTTATAAACCCTACTTGCTCATTCCCTATAATACAATCAATCCCTTTTTTCATTCTTAATGCAATGCATTTGGAAAGAATTCGGGTGTCACAACAGAGCAAGGTCAGAGGCCTCCAATTTTCTAAATGCATAGGATCTTTAAATTTGCCATCTGGGTTTTGCTTTAAGAGTAATGATACTCATACTCCTTCTCTTTGAAAATTAGATAATATTCCTTTCTGAAATAAATAATTGAATGAGGTCAACAGAGGTTTTTTTATTTCTAGAAAAAATGTCTTAGAATTTCAATTGGAATACCAACAATGCCAGGCGATTTTCCTGACGAAAATGAGTTGATAGCCTCCAATAACTCCTGCTCTGTTATTTCTCCCTCACAGCTTAACTGTTGGGAAGAGGAGAGCTTAGGAACGTTGTCGGAAGGGAAGAACTGTTCAGTCACATTGCTTAGATGCTGTAATTCTTCATCTTGAAGTATAGAGATTTAAAGTATTCTATTTCTTCCTGTAGTATTTCTTGTGGGTTTGTTAATAGAACATTATTTTTATATAAACTCATGATATTTTTTTTAGCCAAATTTCTTTGATTTAGTTTTAGAAATAGGGCTGTACATTTTTCCCCATTCTTCATCCAATTCGCATGTGAATTAACAATAATTCCATTCACACGTTCATAATAGAGGCTCTCCAATTCATCTTGTTTTCCTTTAATCAGAAGCTCATTTTCCACTGTATATTTTTTGTCTATAGCTATTATTCCTCTTCTTAGACAAAGCTTTCATATCAGGGCTGGACTGGAACAAAAAATCGGCCCTAGCGGTCCACCAAAATTGGTTGGACACCCCTCACCAATATACCGTGCTTCCATATAACATGTGTACCTACTGTAATATTCCCCCAAACCAGCTGAGTGGTATATGCCGTGGATAAGTGTACCAGTGCAAGTGGATCAGTATACTTATTCACACTTATTTACTGACTCCATGGTAATCAGAGGTGGCCATGGAGTGCTCAACTCATACTCAAGTAGCCTACAAGTCATTTTCACAGCAGTGTGGGATTAGCCAACGCAGTGCTGACAAAATAACCTCACCTCAGCCATTTGAACAGTTAGCCAAAGTTAAGACTGCATTAGGAAACTATGCTGGCTACAAAAACAATGTCTAATAGCTTACAGCGCTGTATGACAGTGAGTGATCACCAGCAGTAGGTGACAGTCTCACTTTATGATAGCGTTATGATTATGTTATAATCATTGACCTTAATTGAAGTAGTCATCATCATTGTCACTACAATAGGGCACACACCCTAAGGGCATTACTGTTGTGTTTGTGGGGACGTAAGGGTTCAGATTAGGGGTGTGACAAAACACATAATCCATGAGAAGTAACATTGCACAAGACTGGGGTCACAAGAACAACACAAGAATATATTTTAATACTATTTAGAAAAAATATTCATTGATGAAATATACGTTTGGGGGGTCTGAGGGATTTTAAGATTTTGAGCATTAAACACTTAATTTCATGCATTCTGGAGACATTTTCTGCACCAATTTATGGTAGAAATGTCTTTATTTATATAAAAGGAAGCACAAAATTAGGTGGCAGATGATAATTTAGAATATAAAAATATAATGCAATATAATGTAGTAATCACTAGCTTATAATTTTTTTAGAGTTACTTTTTTACTTTTTTGGACAACAGAGGTTTATTCTATATTTAAAATGCATTGCAAGTTTTCTTATTGTGCAAATAAACCTTTCTCAAAGCATTTTCATTTGTTAATTAACATTTCTTGGTGCAAGTTATTTTTCAGAACATTTTCAACGAATGCTTTCAAAAAGTGGTGGGTACATGTCCCCAGCGTCCCCAGTGTAAATGACATCTATGACCCTACCTCCCTGCTCCCTCCCTACAGGTTGAGCTACTCCATGCTTAGCCTTCACCTCTCCTCCTGCTCTCTCTCTGGCCCTGTCACAGAGACTCTGGCCCTCTGCTCTGCTAACACACGCCTCCTTCTCTGCCTGGCAGTGGCCACGGTTCTCCTTTACTCCTTCAAGTGCATGCATCTGCACTACGTTGGGTACTGCAGCTGATGTTGTAGCTGCTGCAGCCCCAGTAGCAAACATATCGACATATCATTTTTAAAAAACAGTTATATAAATAAATAATTTGTGTTAAACTGGCCCCAAAGGTTTGTCGGCCCACCCCTGTTTCATATCATGCTGCACTTCACTGTTAAATTCCTCCACTCCGCTAGAAAGCCCATAAAATAAGAAATAAAAAGAACAGGGGCATATGTTAGGTCAGTGACCCTGGTTTAAGTCCAGACAAGGACCCTTGTTGCTTGTCAACCGCCCTCTCTCTCATCATATGGATTGTGGCATTTCTGATGGTTGTGAAAACCTCATTTAAAATGCCTTTTTAGATGCAAATGTCACATTGCACCAGAGTTGCTAGTGCTTGATTAATCATGTAATTTTGTTACATTATCTTGTTATATATTCTCATAAAGCTATGTAAACACACACTGATTCACATTTTACTACAAAATATCAGGAATTCACTTAAACTGCAACAATTTAATGGAATTGTACTTATTTAAATGATAAATAATTGCAATAAGAGATTCAAGAAGCCAGTAGAAATCTGTTTCATCTCTGCTATTATTTTCACATGCACGCGCACACACACACACATACACACACAAAATGCATTCAACAATTCTTTTGACTAAAATATCAATGTGATTAAAGATATTGATGTGATTAAAGATAGCACATGAGAATTAATAAAACTGCTGTGTGTCTCTAGCCCTAATAATGCAAAAACATAAGGATAGAAGAGGGTGTGGAGTATAGCGAAAACTAAAAAGGTAGAATGAGTGAGGGAGAGAATTCCCTCTGCAGTGTTGAATGTGAATACCAATGCTCTGTGGTCCAGATCAAAGTGCTGGGCACCTCTTATCCTTCTGTTCATCTCCCCTTCCTCGCTCTTCTTCATTCCTTCCTTCACTCACTCCCCTCCTAGCTTCTTGCTGAGTCTTTCTTTTATCTAACCATCCGTCTCATCTGTTTCTCTGCTCGGACACTTTTTACCTCCCTGCATTCATCAACACTCACTCCCCTTTACTTCTCCTCTTCTGGTCACTTCTCCCTTCTGCCTGTGCTCCTGTGCTCCTGTGCTCCTTGCCACCTTCGAATGCCCTCTGTTTTCTCTTTCTACGGAATGATCCACGGCCAAGCTATCTCCCCCATATACCCGAAGGCTCTCTCTCTCTCTCTCTCTCTCTCTCTCTCTCTCTCTCTCTCTCTCTCTCTCTCTCTCTCTCTCTCTGTCTCTCTCTCTCTCTAAGCTGCATGTGAGGGATTGTGTACATTCAGTGGCCCAGCTATCTCCAAATAGCCCATAAATCATTGAGGCTTGGCATGGTGGGGAGAGATGGCCAGCGAGGGCAGAACTATTAACACAGCTGAACCACACTCATCATTGTCCCCCTCTCTTTCTCTCCTCCTCTGTCCGTCACTTAGACTCACTGAGACTCTCCCCCCATCTGCCTTTCTCCTCTGTCTCATGTCAGCAGCAACTCTGCTTCTAGATGATGAGAAGACTGACCTTTCTGTGTTGAGCATACACAATGAAATTCTGTTTTAGTGTTCATAATCAATCTGCAGAAAATTAACAAACAACTATTTGGATACCCAAATATTCATTTAAACCATTAGTCAAGCAAAAATGCCAAATATTTGGTAGTTCCAGCTTCTCAAATGTGAGGATTTGCTGACTTTATGTAATTCTAAATGTCAGACGCAACTTATCTTATTATCTTCTTAAGTTGTTTTCCTTGAACTTTGGATCACGTGACTTCTTGTTTATGAACAGGTCATAGTATTGCCAGACTCTGCAGATCTCAGATTTAGAAGCTTTTAGTGACTTTTAGCTCATTTTGGTTGTCTGGCACTCTGGCTGCTTTCCGGCAGCTGTTTTCAGCAAAAATACTCAAATTAATCAACTCTATGCCTGCTCAGCACCAAATGGCAGGCCAACAAAGTCAGTGATTCGCTGGTGAAAATAGTAGAGCATATAAAAGCTTAAGAGCCATATATTTTCTGTGGGAGTTAGTTGAGACCAAATCAGAGCTATAAGGAGAGTGAATTTTGGATTTCCCTGCGCCCAAGTGACCAAAAACTCTATTATTGCAGATTTGAAAACATAAATCAGGCTTTTCAAATATGTAGAGAAGCAGAACCACAGATTTTACATGTAGGCTATCAATTAGCCTATATTTATAGTAGGCACAACTTGTTGGTATCGATCACCAATATAGCTGTCTACTTGTAGTCAATCACATTTTCTTATTTATATTTTTGCTGGCCTCATTTTTCACCATTTCAGCATGAAAACAAACTTTACAGAAAAATAAATTGGCTTAATTTGTGAGACCCAGTTTTAAATATTGGACTGTGTCACAATGCTTAAAATATCCTTGCTTGTTTAACTAATGTCTGTATGCAGTCTGTAGATGATGATAATTTATTATTTCTTTTAGCAAATAACTTCTTTCCTTTTGCTCATGTTGACTGTGAATTAAAAGTTATCTGTATTCAATAAAGCAGCAGTCATACATCTGAAATAACTTTTTTAAAACATTTTGTTACCTTGCCAGGTAAAACTCCTGAATTCCAGAGTGAAAACAAATGGCGTGCTTATCATAAAAAGACTCAAAATGAAATAATAAATTTTATATTGATTTATCTCTACAATAACTAGTACTGCTCATGCCTAAGCACCAGTGTTAGCTAACAATTAAATAAAATGTAATGTTTTATAATGGTAATGAAATGCCAAGCCAACATTGGAAATGAAAGGGTGGGCTATCAGATAGGTAAATTCAGATAGCTCATTTTAAGTGAAAGAAATGCTAATTACAAAACTCTGAAAGTAGGAAAGTTAAGCGTACAACAAGCTAGATAGTTAACTACTGAAATTAACCTACAGACTCCATTTGCGTATGATGCACTGGACTGGAGCAGCTGCGAGTGAATACAGGCAGACAAGACATTCAACTTACGTTAAGGTTATGGAAATAGTATGGTCCATTTGTCTGAAATCGTATTTCAAGATTCTTGAGGTATGAATATGGGAAGTATATTGTAATTTTTACAGTTACAGGTAAGAAAGACCCCCTTACCATGGTAGTGTGTGTGTCTGGGCACTGTCACACTTGCAGTCTAAACCATTTAGCTTCCATAATTTCCTTTTTCTGCTGTGGACCACAAAATGGTTCTCCTAAGATGTGTCTCACTGCGAGGAAGCAAACATGTTGAGCTACAGCTGAGCACCAGTCAGCCAACAGATGGATTATACTCCGTCATTGTGATGCATGGCTTTCATTTACAAGTTTGCTGAATGTATTCTGTAGTCACTCATTGGTATTCATTGCTCCCAAATGCCTCTCTATATGATGGCCATTTTATTAGGCTACAGCGCTAACGTGGGGTTCTCCCTGTCTACGTAATCCTTGTGTGAGTGGAGGACAGGGAGCAAAAATGCCAGCCCGTTATTGAGCTGCAATACTTCTCGCTGTCCCTCCCTCCATTTTCTACATTCTACATTGCTTATATGAACAAGATCATTTCAACAGGTACGCCTGAAAATCAGATATAGTGTTTTACTCGTCCAGTCAGTGTTATTCATCTTTATTTCTTGGTGAGTACGAGGGCTGGACTGGTAATCTGGCATACCGGGCAAATGCCAGGTGGGCACTGCAGAAGCTTCAACATCACCTGCAGTACCCTGCGTAGAGCAGGCACAGGCACTTGAAGGAGTAAAAGAGCTGTGGTGGCCACTGCCAGGCAGAGGAGGAGGCGTGTGTTAGCGAAACAGAGGGACAAAGTGACAGGACCCAACGAGAGCAAAAAGTAAAAAGTAATAATGATTACGTTATATGTTATTATATTTTTAGATTTTTTTTTGAATTTTATGCTTCCCTTTATAAAAATAAAGACTTTTCCACCATAAATTGGTGTAGAAAATGTCTCCAGAATGCAGGAAATTAAGTGTTTAATGCTAAAAATCTTCTGGGGGAGGTACTCCAGACCCCCCAATCGAATATTTTATCTAGAAATATTATTGCCAAATACAGGTGCTGGTCATATAATTAGAATATCATCAAAAAGTTGATTTATTTCAGTAATTCCATTATATTCATTCATTACACACAGACTGATATATTTCAAATGTTTATTTCATTTAATTGTGATGATTAAAACTGACAACTAATGAAAATCCCAAATTCAGTATCTCCGAAAATTTGAATATTACTTTTTATTACTACCAAAAAAAGGATTTTTAGAAATGTTGGCCAACTGAAAAGTATGAACATGAAAAGTATGAGCATGTACAGCACTCAGTACTTAGTTGGGGCTCCTTTTGCCTGAATTACTGCAGCAATGCGGCGTGGCATGGAGTCGATCAGTCTGTGGCACTGCTCAGGTGTTATGAGAGCCCAGGTTGCTCAGATAGTGGCCTTCAGCTCTTCTGCATTGTTGGGTCTGGCGTATCGCATCTTCCTATTCACAATACCCCATAGATTTTCTATAGGGTTAAGGTCAGGCGAGTTTGCCGGCCAATTAGGAACAGGGATACCATGGTCCTTCAACCAGGTACAGGTAGCTTTGGCACTGTGTGCAGGTGCCAAGTCCTGTTGGAAAATGAAATCTGCATCTCCATAAAGTTGGTCAGCAGCAGGAAGCATGAAGTGCTCTAAAACTTCCTGGTAGATGGCTGCGTTGACCTTGGA
>NC_060166.1:25361407-25367121 GCF_021292245.1 Micropterus dolomieu | reverse complement strand
ACCATCACTGACTGTGGAAACTTTACACTGGACTTCAAGCAACGTGGATTCTGTGCCTCTCCTCTCTTCCTCCAGACTCTGGGACCTTGATTTCCAAAGGAAATGCAAAATTTACTTTCATCAGAGAACATAACTTTGGACCACTCAGCAGCAGTCCAGTCCTTTTTGTCTTTAGCCCAGGCGAGACGCTTCTGACGCTGTGTCTTGTTCAAGAGTGGCTTGACACAAGGAATGCGACAGCTGAAACCCATGTCTTGCATACGTCTGTGCGTGGTGGTTCTTGAAGCACTGACTCCAGCTGCAGTCCACTCTTTGTGAATCTCCCCTACATTTTTGAATGGGTTTTGTTTCACAATCCTCTCCAGGGTGCGGTTATCCCTATTGCTTGTACACTTTTTCTACCACATCTTTTCCTTCCCTTCGCCTCTCTATTAATGTGCTTGGACACAGAGCTCTGTGAACAGCCAGCCTCTTTAGCAATGACCTTTAGTGTCGTGCCCTCCTTGTGCAAGGTGTCAATGGTCATCTTTTGGACAGTCAATGGTGTCAATGGTCGTCTTCCCCATGATTGTGTAGCCTACAGAACTAGACTGAGAGACCATTTAAAGGCCTTTGCAGGTGTTTTGAGTTAATTAGCTGATTAGAGTGTGGCACCAGGTGTCTTCAATATTGAACCTTTTCACAATATTCTAATTTTCTGAGATACTGATTTTGGGGTTTTCATTAGTTGTCAGTTATAATCATCAAAATTAAAAGGAATGAACACTTGAAATATATCAGTCTGTGTGGAATGAATGTATACATTATACAAGTTTCACTTTTTGAATGGCATTACTGAAATAAATCAACTTTTTTATGGTCTGTTAACATATTCTTGTCTTGTAGTCATGGACACCAATCTTGGCCAAATGTTTCGTCTCAGTATTTCATCACACCCCTAATCTGACCCCCTAAATGGATCAACGGTGTATTAGTGAAGGGTGTCCGACCGATTTTAGTTGGCCGCCTCAGCCAAATATGACAGGGTCGATTTTTTGTCCTAGTCCAGACCTTTTGAGTACTTCTTCAAACCCCTTCAAGCAAGAAACCTGTAACAGTGGCGCAAAATCCCACAAGTCCCAACTGTTGAAAAATAGTTCAAGTTTGTGACCCATGGAACAAACGAAAGAGAAACTGAGGGAAGAACACTTCAAGCAATTGTGATTCTTTTTATCTCTTCAGCTTTTCAAACAGATGCACTGCTTGTCAGCTTGGGACAGACATACTAATTCATTGGTCTGGATGTGTCAGGGGTATGCAAATTCATATTCATTTAAATATAGCTTCTCATCGTCAAATCATGATGTGCACCCCCTGACACCGCAGCCAGCCCATCTGCTAGTACAATACATATTCATATATTCAGTATACATGCATCCTCAGATAGTTTCTTTCTTTCTGTTATCATCCCTTTCCTCCCTCTCTCTTTTTTTTCTCACACTCATATATGCACAGCCATATTAAAACTCTTACATCGAGTCATGGGAGTATGATTGGGAACAAGAAGAGACATTACTGAAATTGTTTAATTTCCCTCGGGTGCACTGTCTAAGAAGAGCCCAAAAGCATATGCCTGCTGCATTTTATATGTGCATATGTACACCAACTTGCATTTGTTTGCTGTTATATGTATGTGTGTTTGAAAGTATTTCTGAAAAAATAAATGGATGTATCATACTTTTTTTACAAGCTGTCCATTTTCTGTGTCCTGGGTGTCTCTGTCTGTCAGTTTGTATGTAAATGTTTCAGCTTCAGTTTGAGTTTAAGTGTTCGGCTTTACATTCCCTGTCCGACTGATGGGTCAGGCAGTTTTTGGCGACATCTCTGTGTGTACTGAACCTGCCAGCCCACGCCTCTCAGCCACCTGTGTCTCCCTGTAAAACTTGTGTCCCATAGGACTCGGATGATTGATGTGTCAGGCAGTTTGCTGGCCACCTCTGGTCCTTACGCCACTCAGGTCTCCTCCCTGTGGTCCAAGGATGACTGATTTGTCAAGCAATTCCTCCAGCTGGCTTTTTTGCTTGTGACCAGTGGAACAGCCTTTCTGCGGAGCTGTATATCAAATTTCGCAATATGGATGATAAATGCTATTACTCTCTGTTTTCTTCCTGTATATATCTTTTTCTTTGGCTCCCTTTTTTATTGACTTGATTTCTCTCTCCTCTGTCTTCCTCTCTCCCTAGCCATCTCAGTCTCTGAATCTCTTATTAGTTTTTGACTGAAAGAACTGGCATGCAGAGTTATGATTTGTCTCAGACATAGTTGCGAATTCTGCAACCTGTCAAAGAAACTTATCCTGACACATTAACACACACAGGGACTTTCTTTATCTGTGTGTGTTTGAGTGAGACACACCGTGTTCCTGCTTGTACATTGGGTTATATGTCGGTCTGTGCACATACATGCACACACACTTCAGCATGCACATGCACAAACCTTCATGCACATGTGTAATTGGATGTAAATGAGTAAGGGTTGGGCAGAAAATGTTTTGTCTGACAGCTTTGGTATCACCAGCATACCAATCTGATGGCGCAGTACCCCAAGACTGGCAGATCTGTCCGTCATTAATTGCCAGTTACAGACCTCCTGGGAGGAGGGAGAGGAGGGGTACTTCGTGGGAAAGGTGTCTGAAAGCACAAAAGTAAAGTAGATGAAGTGTTTGAGAGGAGCTGCAAATGGAGTGGGGAAAGGAAAAAGGAGGAAAAAGGAGGGTGGTCAGTGGGTTCAAAGGAAAAAGCAGGGATAAGCAAGAACATGTTCGGTCAAGGCTTATTGTCTGCCTTGCTGGAAACCTTTCCACATATTGTCTGTAGTTGAGGGCTCTGAAGATGCTCTGCAGGTGGAGAACCCTTTCTGAGTCATAGTTAAGTCCTAGACTAGAGACGGGTTAGCAAGAAAAACGCTGCCTCTCATCTTCAGTGTTAAAGACAGCCTTCAGGAAGGATGTAGAAGCTGTGATGGACCTGCTCATTAAACATAAAACACACAGTCTGTTGTCCTTCTACTCTCTCTTTTCCTCCCTCCCTCTAATGGAGTGCCACAGATCAACATCACCTTTCACAAAGTTGTCTCCACCTGCTCGCACTGTGACACAGAGGAAATACTGTTGTGTCATAAATTTATCAGATAGTTATGTTGTGGAGGAGAGTCCTTCTAGAATAACACAAGACTGATAATGGATCCTTGTTGGCAGAGAGTGCAGCGATTAAGAGTACACACATATATACATTCACACATTGCCCACGTGTTTCTAAATAAACCTAGGCAAAAGTTATGTGTGTGTGCATCTGTTTACATGGCACATTGCTCAGGCTCAATTTAACTAGCAGCTGCCCTGTGCATGTCATCCTGCTCTCTCCACACACCCCTGACAAGTGACGCAGATGTATCAGTAACCACACACCGACGCAAGCACAGACCAACACACACACCACGTTTTTTAAAGAATCCTCCAGACAGTGGGTGTCAACCAGCAGCAGTTTACTGTAAAAGAAATTACTGAGCTCTTATAATGAATCCATAACCATCCTTTGTGCCGTTGCCTATGGGGAGACTACAGAAACACACAGACACACACACATGGACACACACATCACTGCCCACAGGGAAGACTAGATTAACACACAGAGATGGGGACTGCTCAATCACTATGGTTACACAGATGGGCCCCAGAGAGAGGCCAGACAGCACAGAGGCTGGAGGCAAATGACACTCACACACACACACGCACACACACACATAACACATATAAACTGACACACACTGTATATTATCACATGCTTACTGGAAGTTGTTCCTGTTCCACTTACTTCCTCTTCAGTCAGTAGAATTTGTGAATGAGAGTTTATGTGTTGGCATTATTTGATAATGCACAATAATCTCAAAAAATATATATTTTGACACTTCAAGGAAATGACTGCTGTCACTTTATTATTTGGATTTACCCAAGACCAGCAATGTCAAGGATGATTTGGCATTTGTGACCTTTAAAACTACTTTTATTGTTGCTATTTTGTTCTCTCATATTTTGAGATTTAGACAATGCAAAATTATTGTTTTTTACTATGAAAATCTTGAATAATTCTGTGATTTGATTTAGCTGATGTATTTGTTTCAGACTTTTATTCAGACTTTAGCTTTTTCACTGTGCTTCCCTGTCCTGCCTGTCTCTTTGTATTTAAGTGAGTATTTAGGCCTTATAGAATATGGCCTATGACAGCAGAGCAGACAGACTCTTTTCTCTTCATACCATAAAGTTTCATTGTCCCTTTCTCATCAGGGAATTGCAGTAGAGATAGCATTAAAGTGAACAATAGAGCGTATATGTGCTCCATATCCGCCGGGACAGGCAGAGAATATATCACTTTGAAGAAAAGGGAATTGGGGCCCGAGAAGGTGGTTTAGGATTTTCCTTTTCTGTCTTCACTCAGATACTGTATTACCTTGTGGGGTTAAATCACTTCACAGACTATAACTCCTCTTACTTCTGCATCCTCTTGTCCCTTTCGCTCCTTCTTTGTCCCCCCATGCTGCTTTTCTATCTCTCCTTCTGTCCCTGGCCGATCCCAGAGGGGACGTACGTTGTCATCGCTCCCATCTCTGAGGGCTCTGCAGTCTGACAACCCAGCAGCTTGTTGTCCCCCAGGGGCCGAGGGTGCTGCATGAGCAGGAGAGATACATATAGTGAAATGGGAGATGGGAAGAGATCTGGCTGTGGCTGCGGCCAAAATAGTTCGAGATGGGGCATGTGGTGTGCATGTATCTGCGGGTAAAGGGCATGCACATAAACAGAAATGCCGTTTACACGTCAGTATAGCTGTGAGATCCTGCTGTGTGTGAGGTGAGGTCATTTGGTATGTGTGAACTGAAAGGCTTTCCCAGTGAGTTGGCGCTTCAGACACATGGCTGACTATTCTTAGCATTAAGCCAAGACACTGAAATACTAGCCATGCTGTTTATTGGGCTGCAGCTACACCTGTCTACACTGGGACAGAGGCAGATAGAGAGAGAGAGAGCCTCGACATACAGTATATACTTATAAATGGTTTTTAGGCCATGTGGTTCATTATGATTTTCCCCTGGCCTGTATTGTTCTCATCCATTCTCACCCACTTCCTCTCTGTAGCTATCAACCTCTTTATTCTTCCCTAATTCAGTGCATTCCTACATTCTATTTATCTGTCCATACACCCATGTATCTTTACTCACATGCATGCTTGTATTCATTCATCATCATTGTTCTTCCACCCTAATACTGATACTGTGATATAAGATTCAATTCTGTGGTTATCATTATGTCAAGATGGGTAATACATAAAAAAAATAGTATAAGTTACCTTAGTGTCGGGCCACAATGAGCCTCCAGAACAGCTTCAATGCTCCTTCGCATATATTCTATGAGTCTCTGAACTCTACTGGAGGGAATAATAATAATAATAATAAATTGAATTTGTATAGTGAACTCAAAGTCGCTTTACAGAGCAGATAAAAAAACATGACAACAAACGGCTACGGATAGGACCGTGAGGGCTGGTAGGGGGAGAGGAGGACAGTGAGGTATGAAGGGGCCAGGTGGTGAATGGCTTTGTAGGTAAGGACCAGGATTTTGTATGTGATCCGGTGAGAAATGGGAAGCCAGTGTAGTTGTTTTAGGACTGGAGTGATGTGGTGCC
>NC_060166.1:25357344-25361307 GCF_021292245.1 Micropterus dolomieu | reverse complement strand
TTGTGCATTTGCCACTTGTGTACAGTAAGCCCATGTAAAAATAAAGTACAAAAATATACAAATAAGTGCATTACTCAGTCACAGCATCATGTCTCCATACTGGGTCAGGCCACAGGACTTCATCCACATCACAGGCCACATTTTGTCTGGCCAGGCAACGGGGGAAAAAAAACCCTGGCATGCCGTATCCAGGCTTGGCATGCCTCCACACCTATGTCACCACAGGCAAGTCCCATGGCTTGCAGGAGATTTACCCTGGTGTAAGGTTGGCGTTCATATACCTTCCACCACCATGAGGAGAAGAATTCCTCAATGGGGTTTAGGAAAGGGGAGTACGGTGGAAGGCAAAGATTGATAAAACCTTGGTTCATATTGAACCATTCTCTAACCTGGAGGGCTCTGTGAAAACTCACATTGTCCCAAACAACAACATAGATGGGATGCTCATCCTGCTGCCCTAACAGAGCATCTCACATGTGATTGAGGGAAATGAGGAGCTGATGAGTGTTGTAGGGCCCCAGGTTGGCATGATGGTGGACAACCCCATGATTGCTGATGGCAGCACATAATGTGACATTGGCCAATCACATTACGGCCTCTCCTTCTCCTTTTGGTGAGATTAAACCCAGCTTCATCCATGTAGATGTATTAATGGGGTCTTTCCATTGCATCCAGTTGAAAAACCCTCTGTAGAAATAGATATAGTTTTGTAAGTGATACGGAAAAAGTGATTTAGGCCACTACAGTAAATCACTACTTAGAGTAATCAACATTGAATGTGTCTGGATATATGCCAACCTGTACATGCTGGAATCTTTGCTCTTTGACTCTGAGTTGCGATCAAAGGGCACTCTGTATAGCTGTTTCATGCGCAGTCTGTTGCGCTTGAGGACACGATCAACAGTAGAGAGGCTGACACTGTTGATACCCTCAAAATTTACATGGTCCTCAATGATCTTCTGCTGAATTTCACTAAGTTTAATGGCATTGTTCTCACGGACTATATCAACAATTAGGGTCTCTTGGTGTGGGGATACTACACCATGGAATACTAGGCCTACAAACAGTTAGACCAACCCTCCATTACAATACTACAGTACATTGGTACAGTGATGTACTGAAACATATATTTACTTACAGTATACTGTGGTACAGTATATAGTATGTCATACAGTAATTGCCGTCAACATTTACATACTATACTATAATGTCAAATAAAGGTAATTACCTGTTCTCTTCTCTAAATCTTCGGATTATGGTGGACACAGTGAATCTACTGATGTTTGGTTGTACCCTTTGTCCAGCCTCCCTCATGCTCATACCATGGACAAGAACATGGTCAATCACAGTAGCTCTGATTTCATCAGATATTACTGTTCTTTGTCTTCGCTGACCACCTCGACCTCCTCTCACACGAACTCCTCCTCTCAGATTTCTATCCACTGTAGGGCCTCACAAACCAGTGCTCTCTGAACTGGCTTACTGTATATGTTCCCTCACATCATTAGCCACAAGTGTGATCAATTTTGAGTTGTTGTGTTCAAGTGGTGACACCTGTTGTTTAATTGTGTTTGACTTTTGTCACCTGTGCTCACCAATATGCAGCACGTGTGCATCACAATGAAAATGTGTTGGCAAGTTGTGTCTAAACAGGTGAAAAGTGCTTATGGTTTTGCCAAAAGAGTGATTGATTCAATCAGTGGGTTCAGGCAACTGAGCATTTGGTTCAGACAATAGGGTTTAGTGTTTTAGCAATTGAGAAAAACTGTATGTTTTGAAAGCATTGTTTGATTTTGAGCACAGATCACATGGTTTTGAGGTGATTGTTTGATTTTGCCAGAAGAGTCAGGGGTTTTGTGAATGTAGTTTTAAGACTGGGTTTTGTGTTTAAAGTTTCGAGAAAATGTATGAAGGTTTCAAGAAATGTGTCTTAGCAATTGTGAAAAACTGTAGTTTATGAGGTGTCCCTAGGGACATTATTCAGAATTACCATGCATATACATGTACTTTTCCTCTCACATACACATTTGAAACCAAACTCATTCACATACTCTACTGAAAAGCTCACACACATACAAGTAAAATGCTTTTACTTGTATGTGAGCATGCGTTGGCGTCTGTAGCTACCTGTCGGAAGCTCCGTCTTAAACCCTACTCTTATCCAGTTTTAATCCACACTTTTACATTACATTTTTAATATCCTTTTTATTTAACTTATGTTTTTAACTTAAGTTTTACGTGGGTTAAGGATTTTAGTCATCCGACCTGGATTTTAAGCTAGATGACCGTAAAAACGATACTGATATGCTAGCCGAGATAACTCTGCCCCATGAGGACTGCACACTCCTTAAGACAGCGAACAAAAAGATTGCTGACCTTATGGAAGACATCTGACGACTTTCAGAGGAACTCAAAGGGAAAGATTCCCTGCTGACTGGCTTTATGGATGTGGCTTCAGTACAAGCCAAACAGATTGTTTCTCTTAGCGCAACCGCTAACATCCAGGACACCATGCTATGGGACCCCTCTACCCTTCAAGGCTTTCCTCCTGCTCAACTCCGAAGCATCAGTCAACCTGGGCTGAAGTAGTGGTCCGTGGGCCAAATACCGGCAGGGCAAGACAGTTCAGGAGGGTTAGGGGACAGTTCAGGGGGCCGTTCGGGGGGCCGTCCCGGAGGCCGACCGATCAGATCTGGTGGGCAACAGAGTTCAGGTGGCCATCCCGGAGGGCGACCCAATAGGCCAGGCAGAACAGGGGGACCAGACAGGGGGAACCTCAGGCGGGCGGCCTGAGAACTGGGCCGGGGGGCCAGACAGTTCTGGGAGACGGCCTAGCAGGCAGGGTTCAGGGGGTTGGCAGGACAGCCAACAGTGAGGTAGGAAACCCACTGGGGACTGAGACCTCTCTGGAGGTTGGCGCCCAAAGCTTGGGTGCTCGGGAGGAGCAGCTGCGCTGAGGTCCACGGACTGAGCAGCTGGGCAGAAGACCACCGGCAAGACAGCTGGGCTGAGGACCAAGGACTGAGCACAGGGAGCTGGAGTTGGCTGGGCCACCGGCGGGACTCGTACCGATCGGACCACCAACAGGGAACGAGGAGCAGGAGTCGGTCTGACCACAGACTGGACAGCTGGGCTGATGTCCACCAGCGAGACAGCTGGGCTGATGACCGTGGACTGGACACGAGGAGCTGGAGTCAGTCTGATCACCGATTGGACAGCTGGGCTGATGACCACCGGCGAGACAGCTGGTCTGATGACCGTGGACTGGACACGAGGAGCTGGAGTCGGTCTGACCACCGACTGGACAGCTGGGCTGATGACCACCGGCGAGACAGCTGGGCTGATGACCGTGGACTGGACACGAGGAGCTGGAGTCGGTCTGACCACCGACTGGACAGCTGGGCTGATGACCGTGAACTGGACACGAGGAGCTGGAGTCAGTCTGATCACCGATTGGACAGCTGGGCTGATGACCACCGGTGAGACAGCTGGTCTGATGACTGTGGACTGGACACGAGGAGCTGGATTCAGTCTGATCACCGACTGGACAGCTGGGTTGATGAGCACCGGTGAGACAGCTGGGCTGATGACCGTGGACTGGACACGAGGAGCTGGAGTCAGTCTGACCACCGACTGGACAGCTGGGCTGATGACCACCGGCGAGACAGCTGGGCTGATGACCGTGGACTGGACACGAGGAGCTGGAGTCGGTCTGACCACCGACTGGACAGCTGGGCTGATGACCGTGAACTGGACACGAGGAGCTGGAGTCAGTCTGATCACCGATTGGACAGCTGGGCTGATGACCACCGGTGAGACAGCTGGTCTGATGACTGTGGACTGGACACGAGGAGCTGGATTCAGTCTGATCACCGACTGGACAGCTGGGTTGATGAGCACCGGTGAGACAGCTGGGCTGAGGACCATGGGCCGGACACGAGGAGCTGGAGGCGGTCTGACCAC
>NC_060166.1:25355372-25357324 GCF_021292245.1 Micropterus dolomieu | reverse complement strand
GAGACAGCTGGGCTGATGACCGTGGACTGGACACGAGGAGCTGGAGTCAGTCTGACCACCGACTGGACAGCTGGGCTGATGACCACCGGCGAGACAGCTGGGCTGATGACCGTGGACTGGACACGAGGAGCTGGAGTCGGTCTGACCACCGACTGGACAGCAGGGCTGGGGACCATGGACCGGACACGAGGAGCTGGAGTCGGTCTGACCACCGACTGGACAGCAGGGCTGGGGACCATGGACCAGACACGAGGAGCTGGAGTCGGTCTGACCACCGACGGAGCAAGAGGAACAGGAATCGGCTGGGCCACCAACGGAGCTGGTGTTGGTCGGACCGCCGACGAGGGACCAGGAACCGGCTGGACCACCAACGGAGCACGAGGAACAGGAATCGGCTGGGCCACCAACGGAGCTGGTGTTGGTCGGACCACCGACAGGACACGAGGAGCAGGAACCGGCTGGACCACCAACGGAGCTGGTGTTGGTCGGACCACCAACAAGGGAACAGGAGTCAATTGGACCACCGGTGAGGCTGGTGCCGGTCGGTCCACCGACGGAGCACGAGGAACAGGAATCAGCTGGGCCGCCAACGGAGCTGGTGTTGGTCGGTCCACCGACAGGACCTGCTTGAGATCAGGCAGGCGGCTAGCAGAGCTAGCGGGCCGGGGATCAGGCAGGCGGCTAGCAGCGCTAGCGGGCCAGGGATCAGGCTGGCGGCTAGCAGCGCTAGCGGGCCGGGGATCAGGCTGGCGGCTAGCAGCGCTAGCCTTCACACAGTGGGGGGTTGCAGAACACAACTTCCATCTCAAAAACAAAAGTCATTCTCCAATGGGAGGAGGCCACGAGCAGAGCCATCTCTGGGTCCGTCCTCCTTATGACCATACATATGCAGCTTAAAAAACTGCGGCTCTTCAGTCGTTAGCTCCTCTTTGGGCACCCCCAATTCCTCCCAGGTGCTGGGCAATCTAACAATGTTCGCTGGGTCCATGTTTGGTCGGGTCATTCTGTCACGGATTTGTGTGGTGAAGCAGGTTGGAGGACCCAAATGCAGGACGCAAGGCAAAGGAGGTACAGTTCAAGGGGTTTTAATAAACAAACAAAGGCGAGCACACTTACAAACTGAGTGGCTGATGACAGAGTCCAAAAACAAAGGTTGTCCAACAGAAAACCAAAATCCAAAATGTGCAGGGAAAAAGGGAGACACAACGAGTGAGGCTAACAACAGGAGCAACACACTGCTACACAGGAAGCAACAGGGAGCAACACAGGTGACAGACATGAGGCTAACGAGGCACAGGTAGGCAGAGAGAGAGCGGGGGAAAACAGAGACAGACATGCATAGGGATCACTGGGGTAACAGACATGACAAAGGTTACTAAACACTAGACAACAGACAAGACAGAACCCCAAAACCCAATAGACCAAAACAACAGATAAGAAAACTGACTAAAAGTACAAAACATGACATGGCAGACAGGATCGTGACATGCGCATTCTTTCAGAGCCAAAGCCATCACCTGTCTGATTTCAACACCAACAATCTGGTCGATCACTTCAATCATATCTGCTTGTTGTCACTAAATATTACTGCTCCTCTAAAGGTTAGGCCTACGTCTAAAGCTAGTAAGCAACCCTAGATAAATGACAGCATTCGCAGCCTAAAAAGGGAATGCAGGAAAGCAGAGCGCAGATGGAAAAAATCCAGTCTCCAAGTCTATTACCTCAGTCTGAAGGATTTATTAATTACCTACAATAACATGGTTAAGGATGCGAGAACACACTATTTTTCTGAACTCATTACTACACATAAACACAATCCCAGGTTTCTGTTTAAGACTGTGGATCAGCTGGTAAACCCAACCCCTCCTTGTGCCTCAGCTGGAAGTAATGATGACTGTGAATTGTTTTTATCTTATTTTACCAATAAGGTGGTGTCAATCAGAGCCTCTATT
>NC_060166.1:25326076-25355272 GCF_021292245.1 Micropterus dolomieu | reverse complement strand
GTCACTAAATATTACTGCTCCTCTAAAGGTTAGGCCTACGTCTAAAGCTAGTAAGCAACCCTAGATAAATGACAGCATTCGCAGCCTAAAAAGGGAATGCAGGAAAGCAGAGCGCAGATGGAAAAAATCCAGTCTCCAAGTCTATTACCTCAGTCTGAAGGATTTATTAATTACCTACAATAACATGGTTAAGGATGCGAGAACACACTATTTTTCTGAACTCATTACTACACATAAACACAATCCCAGGTTTCTGTTTAAGACTGTGGATCAGCTGGTAAACCCAACCCCTCCTTGTGCCTCAGCTGGAAGTAATGATGACTGTGAATTGTTTTTATCTTATTTTACCAATAAGGTGGTGTCAATCAGAGCCTCTATTACCCCCATGGCCTCTTACTCAGAGGTCCCTCACCAGCAACAAGAGAGTTTTAACCAGTTTTATCCCATCGACTTGTCTGATATTTGAACAGTATCACAAATGAGAGTGTCCTCCAGCCCACTTTTTTACAGTTTTTACGGAAAGTAATGGATTCTGTTGGGCCCCATTTGATCTCTGTTTTTAACAGCTCCCTATCTACTGGTTGTGTCCCTGATTATTTTAAAAACGGCTTGCGTGAACCCGCTTTTAAAGAAATCTGGGTTAGATCCCTCCCTCCCACAAAATTTTAGACCAATTTCTAAACTGCCTTTGCAAAGATTCTAGAAAGAATTGCATCCAAACAGCTGCTCACTGCACTGGAAAATAACAAATTATTAGAAAAGTTTCAGTCTGGTTTCAGGAAGTACCACAGCACTGAGACTAGGAAGTTTTGCGTGTCTGTAAACAACTATGTCTCTTCGTTCTGTCCAGTTAAATATGGTGTGCCTCAGGGGTCGGTCTTAGGACCCATTTTGTTTTCCTTGAATCTGCTTCCCCTTGGACATATTATCCATATATTATTGAATAATATGTATATGTTTCAGTTGTGTGTGTGTGAGCGTTTCACTTGTATGTGTGTGAGCGTTTCAGTTGTGTGTGTGAGAGCGTTTCAGTTGTGTGTGAGAGCATTTCACTTGTATGTGTGTGAGCGTTTCAGTTGTGTGTGTGAGAGCATTTCACTTGTATGTGTGGTGTATAACATATGTGCATTTGACGCATAACAGTTTAACATAGCACTGTAGCAGCTGGATAGAGGATTAGTGACCTTTAAGGGGAGAGCAGAGGTCAGTGGTTACGTGGAGGCTCAGACCCTTATCTGGTGTCCAACAAGATGTCTACACTTATCCTATAGAACTTTGCCCTTATATGGATTGGAGCCTTAGTTTGCAGACTCTGACCCTTATATGGTATCCAGCAGATACCTAAACATGTCCTATATAAGCTGTGTTTGATGTACAGAGAGACGAGTGGTCATCAGGCTGGGTCACTCTCCAAGCTGCTGCAGAGCTTGTAATTGATGCTGAACTCCTTGATGTAATAAACTTTTATGATCAAAAACAGTGTCAAGCGGATTTCTTCTCAACACATCATCGCAGCATTATTGTTCGGACACCACAGAAATGTGTGAGCTTTTCAGTTGTGTGTGTGAACATAATATTTTCAGTTGTGTGTGTGAGAGCATTTCAGTTGTGTATGTAAAAGCATTTTACTTGTATGTGTGTGAGCTTTTCAGTATAGTATGTGAATGAGTTTGGTTTCATATGTGTATGTAAGAGGGAAAGTACATGTATATGCATGGTAATTCTGAATAATGTCCCTAGGGGCACCTCATAGTAATTGGTTATTCTTACGAGTACAGTATATGTGTCATTTACAACTGCTTTTAACCCCCTACATAGCCTTCTGATGGCAGCAAGACAGGCAATATGTTTGTTCCTCCTGTAGCTTCTTATTTGAAAAGTGCCATGCCAAAGTGTAGTGTCATTGCACACATCTACATCTTGACTGAATCATGCAAAGGCAACACTAGACTGGTGTAAAATAACCACACTTCTGTGCTTCATATTGTTTAGTTAATTTATTTCTCTAGTTTTATTTAACTACAGATTAAGTAACTGAGCATGTGGATCTTGTGCGGATCGCATGGAAGACACAATGACTGGACTTTAAATTATGCATTGAACTTTAAAAGCCAAATCATGTTTCTTTGGCGGCACAATTGTTTTGACATCTGTCTCGCAGAACCTGCAGAAAACAAAATCTGTCCAGATTTGACAGGTTTAACAGGCTTTGGGCCCAAACCTAAGACACCAGAGAACAGAGTACAGTTTGAAATATGATGACGATCGGACAAGGAACAAACAAAAATGAAGACAATAAAAACTGAAGCACATCACACATTTAGCACACATTTTAAACAAATTTCCAGAAAATGCAGAGTGATGAATGTTTCCATCCACTACTGTTGTGCAAATATTACGAGGTTCATTGAGATTAACAGTTGGTGACGCTAATTCTCCAGTGGGGTGCCATATGTGCTTAAAACTTTTTCACTAATTTCCACTCAAGTTATGAAAGCAACAGGTGGATGGAAACTCTATACCAAAACTGCAAGCAAGGGGTGGCCCTCCCTCCTCCATGCACAAACATGTACTGTGTCAGCCTCTCTGTGTGTTTGTGCATGCACAGCGGCTCATTTGTTTATGCTCACTCAATTGTATTTCTTCTAATGGGAAGTCCACTCGTACCAAGTTGTGAATACTTGTCTGAGGGACATAGCTGTTGAATGAAAGTGCAGGGCTGTCATCATCATCACTGCAGAATCACTGGGTGACTGGCACACATATCTGGGATATGGCCCAGAGTGGCACAGTAACTGCAGGGGCGTATAATGGAGCGCCAGCAGCAGGTGAGGGTGCAGGATAGTGGATTTAGTCGCAGTGTTTTGGTTCCACTGGAGGGGAGGGAGTCAGTTGGTGGTGGGGGAAATACAAACCTTTCACACCTGTTTGAAGTCTGCTCTGCTTATCAGCAAGTTTTGAGAGGAGAGGAGAGGAGAGCAGAGGAGAGGAGAGGAGAGCAGAAGAGAGCAGAGGAGAGGAGAGCAGAGCAGAGAAGAGAAGAGAAGAGGATTAGCTGACATACATTGGATGCAGGGAAGGTATAATGGTTACAGTAGTGAGAGAGGAGGACAGCAGTGGAACGATGGCAGTAAAAATGGAGATGGAGTGGTGGAGGGTTGGATGGCACTGGGGGAGAATTTCGGGCATAAGAATTCCTCTGTAGCCTCCCACTGCTGCCAGCTTAGTGATAACATGCATGAGTAGACCTTGGGTGAAAGAAGATGGGAAGATGAGGAGAGGGGGAGGACGGGGAAAGCAGGGCAAAATTGACAGATTGAAAGGAGCAAAGTGGTCTGAAAGCCTCCCACATCCTCCCTCACCTCCATCTCCTCCATCCCCTCCAATCCTCACCGGGGGGCCTGCTAAGGACGTTAGTGTCCATTAAAATTGCAGCATGTTTTCATAAAACTGCCTTGTGCTGTGTTTACCTCCTCCCTCATCTCACCCTCCTACATAACACAAATAGGAGCCATAATTCAGTTTATTTACTGAACAAGCAATGCTTTCAAATGTAAATTAACATACAGTTTGACGCTTTTATCCAAGTGATACTGTACAGAACTTACTCTCCTAAACTCCCAGTGACCTGACTTTTCTATAAATTAGAACAATCAGAATCCATCTAGTACTGCAAATGGGAAACTCTTACATGATTTGCAGTCACGCGCGCACACAAACACACGTGCATGCACACTATTCACCTATTAGCTACTATATTGATGTTCTACCCTATTGTTTATCTTCTGAATGATTCAACACACTCTATTGCAAAGTCCATTTGCTGTCTGATTCCTTTTGTCAGTGTGGTTTTCTCAATGTTTTGCTGATTATCCCTCCCCCCTGTCTCTGTCAGAGAGCCATGGGCTTCATGCCCTCATGACTATTTACCCTCTCAGCCTCTTCAGCAGCATCTCTGATGCTGCATAAAGCATAAAGCATCAGAGATCGCACATAGAGCCTGGAGGAGAGAGATGAAGAGAGGTAGTGAATGTAGAATACAAAAGAGTTAAAAGAGGGAAGAATAGGGCCAGTGAAGATGAAAAAAAGACACACAAGTGCTTCATTGAGAAGCTCTAATGAAGGAGGAATGTGACAAATGAAAGGGAGCACACAAGTAGGCTAGGTTTTGAGAGGAGGGTGCTCATCATTATGGGCGCGATAAAGCCCCCTCCAGGTGTATTCTGTGCCAAAATGGCCAAGGTGACATCCTCCTTTTTTAGTTCCGGGGGCTTTGGGCACTGCCTCTGACAGGGCATGCATCTCTGCAGGAGTGGCTAGTTACCATTATGGTTCTCTCAGTGGTCCAGGCTGGAGTTCCTTTTGTACATTATGGCTTTTCAGTAGAGAAAATGTTCAAACCTCCAGAGTAAGGTTTTCTGAAGGTGCTACTGGATGAATTATCTTATCACTTCTTATTTAAAACAAATCCTGCAAACTGTTCTGGCTCAGCATCATTTTAATCACACATATTTAAATCCTGCTGGATTTTATTCAAAGAATCTCTCTGATTATCTTCCTTGCTAATCCACCTGCCCAGTTAACAGATCAGAGTTGCGATGACCAAACCAGGGGCCACTGGATCTAATATTTACCCCGATCTCCACAGAATGGTTTCATTAACAAATGACAGATGTAATTACAGAAACCAAACCATCACTTCATACAAACTCTGGCAATCTATTCACTGATTCTTCCATTATCCATGCTCTGTGGTCATGGATTAGCTGTAATCATCACTGTTGTATTATATAATCCACTTGAAAAAGAAGGCTATTATGATTTAAACTGCTATAATCTGATCTCATTTCCTCCACTGTCTCCTCAATTACTTCATCATTTAGCTAATCTCTGAATGTGTCCTCTATCTGCACCAAATTGGGGAATACGAATATGTTGCAATAAAAATACTGATTGAAGTCAGGAATATTTGTGTTACAAAATTCAAGACAAGACCATCCAAATGCACATGGTGCAAAGATCATCATTTATCCAGTTAGAGATACCGAAAAATAGACACAGCCAAAATGAGGATAATGAGAAGGGTGGCAAATAAAATTGGACTTTTCAAATCTTTGAAGTCAATTATATTTTAGAGGAACAATGTACAGTAACAAGTGTGCAAGAAGGCAGCTGATGATTTTGTCAGAATATATAAAGCAGAGCAAGCTGAAACTTCACCTTGGGGAGGGCTGCACTTTTGGGAGAAGGTGGAAGATTTTCAGATTAAAGTATTATAGGAAAATGTGGCCCTGTTATCCTGGACGGCAGCAACACCAGTAATTAGAGGGGAAATTACTGTATATTAAATGCTGCATTTGGGGAGAAAGAGCAAGTAGGACAGTGATGAGTTTGTGCACACTATTAGGGTAGGGGTAATTATTTTGATTTGCTTTTAGGAAGCATGAAAACATTTAGAAAGGCTATTAGCTGAAAAGATAGAAACAATACAGTTTGGTCACCAAACAACAATAAAATGATATTAGAGAAAAGGCAATGCAATTCCTGTCAACAGATAAGATAAAGACAAAAATTAAACCTAACCTCTATTAAAGATAGATATTGCTACAGTACGGGGTGGTGATGGCGCAATGGATAAGACACATGCCTTTGGTGACCCAGGTTCAGTCCCCCACTGTGACCCATCCACCAGTGTGTCCCTGAGCAAGATACTTAACCCCTAGTTGCTCCAGAGGCATGCAACTTCTGACATGTACAGCAATTGTAAGTCGCTTTAGATAAAAGTGTCAGCTAAATGAAAAAATGTATATAAAGAATACAAAGGTCAGAAGATGATAATAAAGTCCAGTCGGGGATATTATTTTATTAAGAATAATTTCAGCATTGTTCGAATGACAATTTACTCCCACAAGATAGGACTTGAAGAACACCTTTGATAACTGGTTCACATGTGAAATCCATATGGAGGAGCTTCTTCCAGCTGTTGAATGAACATTCAACTGTCAGAGTCAGTGGGAAACACACGGTGACTCCCTGTAATTACTGTGATAAACAAAGAGGGCAAAGACTGCATGTTGTACACTGTAACGCCCAATAACCTGATTGACTGTAAAAGTTGCTCAGTGGCAGACTGCTCATGATTATACCAGAGGTAACTGACTCAAATCAAATACATACCAGATAAGGAGAACTCTTACTTGAATAAACTGTACACAGAAGAGCAACACTAAAAAACAGATTTTTATCTGAAATGCTGAGAAAATCTTCCTCTTCAGTTGTCACTGAGAGTGTCACTGCCTTTCATTATGTCTTTAAAATTAAAGTTAACCTAACCTAACCTAATCTGCAAAATAATAATAATAAAACAGGAAGAAGTTGTTGCAAGAGGACGGTGGAAACGTGGGTCAGTAAGTTGTCTTACTCTTTAACAAAGTTTTAAAAAATTATTATCCAGTATCAGCGATCTGTCTGGTCATGGGTTTGCCATGCAGCATGACAGCTGCCCTCCAACACAGTCAGAGTGAAGGAATCGTTATCCTGTTGCTGCTAGGTTCTTCTCTCTTGCCACTCTGCGATGGTGACTTATCATTCCACGTCACAAGTGTGATGTATTATCTCACACCTGGCCGTCCAGGAGATATCAATAATTTATCTAGGCCGTGTGCCACCACCTGCCAGAGTACCTCAAGGATGACATGGACATGTGTATAACCAAAAAAAAAACAGACGCATACATGTCTTTTATTCCTATTACTGTAATGATCTATTACACAACCAACTCAGTTATCACTCTGTCACATCACAGCTGATCAGATGTCAGATTGTGCTTCACCTCGACAACACTGGTGACCTGGCAGACTATATGGCTGATTCTGAGGTCAGTCTGTGCAAGCTGTAGATCATCAGTGGCTGTATTGATGCTGGGCTTCTGGTATTTCTGTGGGCGCTATTTTCCAGCAACTACAACTTAAGGAATCTTTTCACAGATGTGTGCGTATGTACTGTGTGTATGTACAAAAAGGATTTACTGCAAAAGTTAAGAACAGTCTCCTCTTCTTTTCACATTAACCCTTGTCCTTTCTTTTCTATCTCATTCAGCCTTTCCTAGTTTAATTTGCTCCTTAAATCAACTACCCAGCAACTACTGCTGCTTCCATTCTCTCTTTCCCCCCAATCTCTGGATGTTCAGTCATTTATGAGAGAAGGTGGAAAACAGCAGGTGCGAGGCCTGCACAAAACACCAGAGAAGTGATCCAATTTGGTGTGGGCAGTAAATTGTGTGGACATCTGCGCACTGCAAGGTGCGGAGCTGAGCCCAGGGCAGGGTGGATGCATATCTCTGCCTGGCTGTACTGCTGACAGGGCACGGAAACAGTCATGGAGGGGTGCCAGACAGGCAGCAAAGAGAGAGCGAGAGACAAGGGATAGGGACCTGACACACTCTCAGGGTTTCCGTCTCTATATCTGACTCTTTAACCACAGTGGATGTTTTCTGCCGCGTTGCAGAAAGAGCAAGAGGGGAGGGTAATAAGGTGTAGGATAATGGAAAGAGAAGTGAGAGGAGGAGAAAAGAGGTCTGACCTAAATTTCATCTAGTTTGTGAGAGATGTGGTGAATTTGAAAATGAATAGAAAAGCGTTACAAATCTCACCATGACTATCGTATTAACCTTCAGGTCTCCCTTCCCCCTCCTTTACAGCAAAGTGCCCCAAACAGCTGTGTGTAAAGCACAGCACACAGCCCCGGGTCTGAGTCTCTCCTCAGCCCCACAGGACACCTCTCCAGGCTGAGCTAATTGAACAGATTACAAACCTTCCCTTCGTTCCCTCTAATTAGCATTAGAGTGCCGTGGACTAAATGGGTCTGGACTAGGTCTCAGCCCTCCACTCTTGCAGGTGATTAAGATCTCCTTCCACAGCAGTGACCCTGGTCATAACTTCTTAACGACTTGGCTGACTTTTTCCAACTCTGCTGGTTCCAGTGTCCCGAAGGAGGATGGGTCTGAATTTAGCTTCCCTAATGTATAAAAATCTTACAGATTTCTCCCCTCGTAATGCGTTACAGAAAATCCTTGTACTGTCTTATTTTGTGCTCCGTATGTATCCAGAACGTATTGCTTTTGTTTTAATCATGCTTGTCATCACGATCATCCCCTTACTCGTAACTGTAGTCTAAGAAACTATCATTTTTGTCAGCACAAGCATGGCCGTGATCGCTCAGATTTCTGTAGCAAATGTCAACATTATCATTAGCAAAATCTTTCTCAACTTTTTCATCACTGTAATACTCTTCCTTCCTCCTCCCCCTCAATACTATTGCCTCTCCCTTCATCACATTTATCGCTTTTTGTTTTCAGCCCTGACATTCTTTATGGTTATGACCATATTGTACATTCTGGCCTTTTTTTTAATTGCTCATTTGGATTTAAGGCTTCTTGACAAATGCTTAGCTGTGTGAAATGCTGTCTACCACTGAATCATTCATATAACCTCTGTAAACCACGCTAGATTAAATAAAGTTGGTAAGTCTGAGTCTGTCCTCAATGGGTGACAAGCACACACATACTGCAGACTGGAACCCGACGTGCTTCCCATTTAAATTAATCTTATTGCTGTGAGTGCTTGTATATACATTGGACAAGATGTTGCTCACACAATTCATTTCACACTTCGTTAGCAAGTGAAATTGTGATCTGGATATACAGTATGGAAGGGAAGATCAATATATTACACCTAGGTATTAGTGGTGCAATCCAATACACCCGCTGGGGTTCGACTGATTGTGTAAACACAATTACAAAAACATGACATAAAAGTGCACAGTTATGCATCATAGCGGGTGAACACATATCAGACCCAAACATGCATACACGTGCCAGTGTTTTGTGCACACACATGCATGTAGTTGCCTTGGAAATTAATATACACACGGTCCTCCTTGTTCTGCTCCTCTTCAGTCACCCAGTGATTTGAATGGAGTAAATTATCATTGTGTTAGGAAGGAGATTGATGCCCTGTCTCAATGGTTTAGCTATCCTTTCTATTTAGAACGGCAGGTCAGTGGACCAGTTAAGGATCCGACCTATTTTGTGGCCATCTGACATCTCTATTCACCATTGCACATTGCAGCATCCTGCTGCTGCCGTCTCAAGGCACTTGAGACTGCTTGGTGTGGCACTTTGTGTACATGCTGCAGCAGATGTGGGGTTTAAAAGTGTATGTACATGCATAGGGTTGGCGATAGAATATGACCATATAGATTTGTGAAACATTTTGCCATGCTGTTCTCTGTGTATTAGGTCATTGTGGGAAATGTTGCAGGACTGCTTTATCGCAATAGGGGGTTGAAATTCCTTTTCATTCATCAGGTATTTAACCCTAATGTCCTGTTTGGGTCTTGGAGCCTTGTCCTGGCAATAAAACATTGTTTTATCACCTTGATACTTTACTACTTTACCTGAACTGATGATATGTTTCACTACAATAAATGACACATTGCTTCTGTATTGAGTCTCAGATACTCCAGCTTGTATTTAACATTGTGCAACACTTTTCTCCCTAAATGTCAAATTAATCTATTTGTATTTGATTCTGTTCTTCTCTAATTGACCCAAAATATTAGCAACTTCACTATGTAACGTGACATTTTGGCAAACAAAAGGATTGTATTTGCTCAGACATAGTCCAGGTTAATTTGCTGGATTAGTCAGAACGGACATTCATGTCTGGTTATTTCTTCTAGTAACATAATTATTATTATTTTATTTTTCAGAACATTTATTATATCACAATATATATAGATATCACAACATAACATTACATATACCATTTTTATCCATATCACCCATTCCTATGTGCACACTCTCCCGCAAGGTAACTTACTGTAAATGTATATTTCCTAGTTAACAATAGTAGTAGTAGACAGCTAGGTTAAGTAGAATGAGTTTTGTGGTACAATGAGGCCAAATTAGTTCTTCTTATAGAACATATGCCCTGTGATTTATTTACTACAACAATGTTGGGTGTTTTAGTCTGTTGTAGAAATCCTCTACAGACAAGAGTGAACAACAGAGACACAGAGAATCATACAGTGTTGCTCAGACAGTAATAGGTTGGTAAATGTTTACCATTTTCCATTTACCCTTACATAGGCATCACTTTCTTAGAGCCTAGTACACAGGGCTCTTTTTGGCATTAGATAATAGATACTGAGGAGGGCACTGTATATGTAGAAGCTAGGGAGTCATTTAAGTGGTACAAGTGTTACATTAAAAAGGTATGCAGTGAGGTATGGGGGCGGCTTAGGCTCAGGAGGTACAGCGGGTTGCCCACTAATCAAAAGATCAGCAGATCAAATGATCAGCGGATAAAAAGATCGGCAGTTCGATCCCCTGGCTCCTGCAGTCTGCATGTCAAAGTGTGGGCAAGATACATTAGTATGTGACTATTACTTTCTATTCTGATGAGCAGTTGGCAGTGAAAGCACTTTGAGTGGTTTCATCTAGGGGTGCTATACAAGTACAGACTATTTACCATGTATAAAGATCTCTTTCATGGCGGCCAGGATTGGGTCTTCTTTATCTGAAAAAGACATGACATGCTGAGATGCCTAGCTGTTCAGTCTATTGTCCGGCCTCTTGTGGTCCCCGTGTCTCTCATAACCAAGCAGGACATTTCCCAACTGCAGGTCTGTCCTTGTACCACAGTCATGTTTCAGATGCTTCATTTTCTGTCGTCTGGTTCGGCCCAAGCCTTATTTCAAGGTGAGCTCTTCCCCTTTGGTCCCTGAAACGTGAGAGGGAGAGAGAAAAAGTGAGAGGGAGAATCATCCAAGGTCACTTTTGGTGTCTCTCCGTTAGAGTTTGTGAGTTCCTGACAAGGCAGAGACAGTTTCAATTTCTCACCAACTGTCAGGAGCTCCCTGTTTTTTAAATGCCTGTGAGACAGATATAAGCAGAGGAAGATGTTCCCTGACTTTACCATATTATCTGAGGGGCATTGTTTTCTCCAGCCTTATCTCTCTTTCAGAAATGGGCCTTCAGTGATTCCTGCGAGATAGCTGCTGTGGATGGACTGTTAGGCAGGCAGATAGAGCAAAGCTTTCTCAGATACTGTAGATCTAGACCTGGCTTTTTTCCCACGTTTCTGGCCCTCAGTGATTGGTAAATCCCACTGAATGGCAGTTTGACAGACGCCGCACCTCTGCTTCTTATAGAGTGGGTGGAAAAACATAAAGGGAGGAGTGATTGCTCTGAGGTGCCTGAAGTGTTGTACGGTGAACTCTCTTTGACCAGCTCCTCAATCAAAAGTACAATAAAAGTCATCTTCTTCTTCCAGGTGTGATGAAGACATGCATCAGAGAGCTTTGATGTGACATACCATGGACATCTTCATCTGGTCCTGCTGACTTGGAGCTTGTTGCTGCTTTTATTGTTTTGTGAATCAATTCACTGAGGGAAAGGACGCCATGTCAAAACTGTCTTTAGAGGCTTTGACTCTGAAGGAAAACGGAAACTTCAAAGAAAGCAAACTGTGTGTGCGCGTCTGTATGTGTGCAAGAGTGACCTAAACAATATCAGCCTCCTGTTGACAAGTTAATGATAAGTTAATTGCCTGGTGAGCATATGAACTTGTAGTCCTCACATTCTCTCCAAGATAAAACCCCCAGAAGTAGCTGAAGGCATTCAGTTAACTCTACAACTTTTTTTTCTTTATATCACTGTGACCAGTTAATGTTTGGGGAATTTGGGAGGAAAAGCAGAGGGGGGGAGTGGAAGGGCTGATAAGAGAGTTGAAAGCAGCGGTCGGGAATGGCGTGGTAGCAACAGGCTGGACTCCTGCTGTCTCCTCTTTCGGGAGATCCCCACTAGTGCTGTCCCTACTGTAGTGTATGGAGAGGCTCAGCCAGGGGTCTTTGAAGTACTGCTCTGTTATTACATGGATGGAGCTCATTTGTACTACTATTATACATTCAACGCACCATTTCTGAAGACAGCTCCCGTCCTTCAAACAGCTACAAATCTAGGCTGAGCCCATCCGGCCTTGCAGAGCGGCAAAAGTTGTGACTCACTGAGAGATTCCCAACAACATCACTGGAGTACAACACAGCACTTTTGTTATTCCAAATGTTTGCCCTACCACTGAAGAGACGCAGATCTGGTTCCTAAACACTTGTTACGCAAACGCTGGAGTATGTTCTTCTACTGTGGATTCCATTGCTATATCGCTGACAACTTGATCTACATTTCAAAATATGTAAATTGCCAGCTGTTGCAAGAGGAAACATGCAACATCAAGATATCATGCCATGTTGGTGTTAAACCCTCTATAGCCCTGACACTACAGCTGCCATGTGTGCACGTGTGTGTGTGTGTGTGTGTGTGTGTGTGTGTGCGTGCATGTGTGTGTCCGTGTGTAACTCATGTATACTACAGTGTATTCATCCAGCAGGAGCAATCCCCATGTAAGACAAAATAAAATAAAATATAAACAAATGACACTAGTATGAAATATAATAATAGACTGATGTGTATTTACAAGATATTAGCAATATTTTGTCCAAATTATTGTCCAATCAACTGTACAAAACCCAAAGATAATGACAGAAGGAAAATGCAAATCCTCACAGTAGAGAATTGGAGCCAGAAATTATTTGGCATTTTTGCTTAAAGAATTGCTGAAACGACCAATTGATTATCAAAATATGAACTGATGAATATTATGCCGACTGACTAATTGATTAATCAACTAATAGTTTTAGCTTTTCTACAATTCATCATTATTCTACTGTATTTTGTCTTTGTGACGCTAATAATGTTCAGTTTGTTGTTGGCAAAATGTTAAGATGAGTTTATCATGGTCATTTCTCAAGGCTGTTGTCAGTGGTGTTGTACTGCATTAGAGAGGTCTAATATTCACTAGAAAACTCGAGAAAGTACTGGCTAAGGCAGAATATCAGTAGTGCTGAATGGTGTATAGAGTGTTGGAGAGATTGTGATCAGTTGGGAATTCAACCAGCTTTGTTAATATTGACGTCTCTAAGCAATATGTGACATTTGGGTTTGTGGTAGGTGTTTGACGATAAACTTGCCTTCTGTTCTGTAGCTGATTTAATAGAAAAACATCATATTTGTTTGGAACCTGTTTTCTGTGGTAACTTTTAGTATAATTTGAATCCACTCCCGTGGGAGACTGTCTAAACCAAAGCCGAACAATATATGCTTCACAAAGGCTGGATCTATTGCAAGGCTTTGCTTGCATTAGATTGTACAGGTGTATCACTAAACTGAAAATTAAAGCCTTTTTTTAAATCCAAATAGGAGCCTGAATGTAACAACAGGGTCCTTGAGATCCTTGTTTTTTAGATGTGACAGAAAAAAAGGTCTGGAAGTAGGCTATTCTAAATTCAGAACACCAGTAAGTATGTTTAATAATTCACCTAAATAGTTTCATCTGTTCTTCTCACACTCAATCTCCCCATATCACTCTGTCTCTCCCTGCCATTTGCAAGGTCAGTGGGTGCAGAAGGTTGGGCTTTAGTTCTGTTCTGTCGTCGTCACTTTCTCCGAGCTGCAGGCTGCGACAGGGAGCCGGCTTACACAGACAGAGCCACCACAAACATAAAAAAAAAACCTGTACCAGCCAGGGAGCAGCAGTATACTTGTTTTGCGCTTAGTTTTGAATCTTGTTTCTGGGTAATAACCGAGTTATAAAGACCCCCTGTTTGTGTGAAACCTCTGAAACGTGCGCAAGCCCACCATATATAGGGACGCACTTAACCCAGAGCCTATTTATTTTCCGGCTGACGTGGGAGCGAGAGAGCGCAGGCTGAACTGTTGGTTGGGCATCTCTTCTGTGTGCCGGGGAGTAGAGGAGAGAACCTACGGGGATTTGAAGACATCTACGTTATTATATTTTCTATCAGGACTCTAGACTCATTTTGGCTCATCTGTGGACAGACTACACACTCACTCAGAGCGATGACTGTACTGAATTATCCACCGGTTTTCTGTGATTTCTCCAGCGAAGCCAGATCCACCACCACCACCCGCCCTTAAAATAAAGCTGCTGTGAAACAAGTCAGCATCATTGCCGTTGTCTAACAGCTGGGATTTACACTTTACAATGTCTTGAGACGCGACGGGGACGCTACAGAGATGATGACAGTGAGTATCGGCTCGTTTAAATGGCACTGATGTTGCACCCAGGGTACTTTTAGCTCGTCTGCCAGGGTAGGTTGTATTATTGCAGGCGGTGACTTTAATTTTGACCGATAAGAGTGTATCGAATGGGGGGCGGGGGGCAGAAGGTGTCAGTCTGGTCACAGCTGTAGTGGGTCTCATCCTTCGTGTCATAGTGTGATATTGGGCGTTTCTGTCACCGCTGTTGCCGGGGGGATATCAGTTTCCTCCCGGGACTTTTTGGGAACATTACATCATAGGAGTAGCCTGACAAATACGCACGCGCATTATCCACATGTTTACAACCTGAATAATGTGTCAAATGCCCTCCCCATGCAAATCGATTACAGCCTATATGATGGCAGATGTCATCATGCAACTGTCATGCGTGCAGAAATGCCGCTTGGAATGCACTCGATGCACGTAAAGGCTGGGCGTATGCGATGATGTCCCCTTGCAAACCGCCCAGGGAACGACGGGCAGAGTTGTGAAGGGTAGTCTTACATAAATTAGACGCCCCCCCGCCCCCCCCCCCAAAAAAACACCCGCCTGGATGCGGGGTGGGGATCTGTGCAGCTGTCAATTTGCATGTATTTTGTGCCAAATCCAGCCTGTATGGTCCGCCTGCGCTTCGGTTAATCCCACAGCGGATCAGCTTTATGCTCCAGCCTGCCGTCTCTCTATCTCTCTTTCTCTCTCTCTCTCTCGCTCTCTCTCCCCCTCTCTCCCCTACACAGACACTTTAAATGATTACATTATTTTAATCGGGCTCATGTGACCATCATGCATTGACGCGATAATATCTGGAAAGCAAGCGCCGTTTGGAGGCTGCACAAAACGGCACTTCCAAGAAAGGATCGGTGACCGAGATTTGAAACGCGATCGCAGCCTGGATACTACAGCTTCTACTTTTAGATCTTCCTACTTTGGAGAGAAAACCCACCCGGTTCCTGAATCCGAGTTTTTATAGCAGGGTGACAAAGCCAAGATGACAGGCTGGTTCACACACCACAGGGACTGGTGACCGTGAAGTGATCCAGCGCGTTTGATGAGCACGTCGGTAAGGTTGTTCCCCGCTGTACTGATATATTAATATATTGCACCATAAAATACAGAGCACCCATTTCCGAGCCTAAATATTGCCCTTTACAAATACGCATAATCGTGACCCCGGTCATTTTGCTGTAAAATACCGGCTCTGAGAGATTTCAGAGTATTAGGCTACAAGTAGGCTGGTAATGTTGTGTGCCCTTAAGTCCTCCCCCTTCAGTTATAAACCTACAGGGGCTCCTGGATTTTTTCATGTAAAAAAACCCCACAGATTGTTGAAAATTATCCCAAGGAACTGGATATGTGGTTTTAACCTGTTATTACTGTCTAGACTGAGGGGTAAAAAGCAAAACAGTAATCATACCTTCTGGCACTGATCAAAGTTATGAGGGAATAAAATAACACTGAAATGTATCCTTACCCTGGAGGTCCCAATACCCCAGTCGCAATGTAATATGTTACTAATGCTTTTCTGAAAATAACAGTGTTTTAACTATCTATGACATGTCAAAGCAAAATGTAGCGTTTGTGGCCCCATTTGTGTAGCCAGTCCCATCTTCTTCCCTGCAGCAGCTTTGCTTGTATTCTCTTTGACCTGTTAACATTTCGTGGAGAAATGCAAGTTCCTCAGCATAAAGTGGCTTATGTCTCTACACCGCATCAGCAATTCGTGTATCTAGTGTCCAAGATGCTGAGTCATATTGCTTTGCCAAACAGAGATATTTTCTGCATTTCCCTTTGACGTCAACAGCCGGTGTCTGCACAGGTGTGGTCTAGTAGCCATAACTCAAGAAATATTATTTATTATCATTAGAATAACACTGTATGTATTGCAGTTCTCGTGTAAGAGGCAAAACTATTGTAAGTCCTCCTGGTCTTAACCAGTAATCAGCAATCTTCATAATTAATTCCTTTTCCAGAACAACTCATAATGTGGATCAGGTAGGAATGTGTCGTTAATTTCTCTTTGCCCTGAGAGAAATCTTGCTGCTCCTTGCTTTTCATTAACTTTTAAAACTGGTGTGAGGCACTATGATAATGCGCTCCTGTGGAGAAAAGACTGATAACTCCGCCAGAGAAGGCTCAGGTCAGGTGGAGATTTGTGGATGGTTGTAAACAACACGGACGTTTTCATTAGCTGTGAACTAATCAGTCAGGCGGTGATTGGGGGCTCTGCAGGAGCAACAGAGTCAAGGTTAGACAACAACTCTACTCATCTGACCATGTCACAGTTTGGTGTGCTGTGTATTGACATGTCAGTGTCACTCACTCTCACCCCTCATAACACCCTGTTCTGTCCCTGTGGTGCTGTGCAGATGTAGCAGTGGGTGGTGGGATAATATTCTGACACATCCTACCACACAGACTCCGCCTTCGCTTTGTGCGTGTTAAGTGTTGCCCACACACACACATATTCACCAGTACAGAGGAATGTATAATCAGTTAGCATTGTCTAGTAAGACTGGGAAGTTTTGGAGCAGTACAGTTGTAGGCTATAGCAGAAGGCTGGACAACAAGTCCAAGAGAGACAGTCACTGCAAAATTATGCGCAGAAAGGAAGTTCCCGTGGGACAGGAAGTGCTTTGTGGTTGCTGGTCTCAAACCACCATACTGGTGTGACTAATCAAAATATACACACTTCCCTAAATTCTCTTTTTCTTTTCCTCTTCTTCCCCATATTTTCTTTCTCTCTCTACAACTCTTGTTCTTTCTGCATACATGTTCCTCAATTTCACTCTTTTTCTCTGTTCCTTTGTCATTGCAGGATTACCGGGAGGATGGCATGGACCTGGGGAGCGATGTATCCAGTCGCTCCAGCTCAGAGTCTAATTCCAACAAGGTTACACCTTGCTCCCCTTCTCTTGACCTGGCCACTTTAGAGGACTACAAATCCTCCCCCTCTCTGGACCTGGTCACCTTAGAGGACTATGAGGAGGATGAGGACTACCAAGAGTATAAGAAGAAGGTGATAGAGGAGTGGGAGAGCGAGTATGGAGAGGACTACACCTCTCCACAGCCTCCTAGTCAGGAAGAAGGCGGAGGAAGCATTGTTGGGGTTGACGGCCTTGGCGAAGGCTACAGGAAGACAGTAAACAGTCGCAGCCTCGCTGAAGAATTCCAGGATGTGAAGACCGTCCCACCCCTCCCGGCCCCCAGCGAACGTACTGCAACCTCAGTCGCAGTTGTCCCAGATGAACTGAAACAGAACGGCAATCTCATTTTGCCCAGGAGCAGCCAGCTCCACTCCCCCGGTACACCACAGGGAGGCACAGGGACTCTCAAGCCCAGCCACCGCAGCTCCAGTCAAGGCAGGGGGAGCCGCAGCACTGGCGGAGGTGGCGGTGGTGGAGGAGGAGGAGGAGGCAGTGCAGGGACTGGGGGAAGGATGGGGGTTTACAGAGAGGAGGAGGGTGTAGAGGAGGAGCCTCTGCCCACCATGGACTGGGCAGCCCTGGAGAGACACCTGGCTGGGCTGCAGTGCAGAGAGCAAGAGAACCAGAACCTCAACCATAACCAGAACCACAACATGGGCAAGACCAACTACACCTCTGTAAGTGTCTATGGATTTTTCTTGTTTTTATTATATGTTCCTGTGGGTTTTTTAAAGTTTTGAGCTTTTCCACATGTGTATATCAAAGGTTATCTCATACGTGTTTCTGAGTTTTCCCATGCTCTGGTGGGCATCTGTAATTCGTGTCAGAGGCACCCTGGAAACATGAGGTTAGGTCAGCTGAAGTAAGGAAGAGGGATTAGTGGCCTAATGTAGCGCAAAGCTATGTGGCCCAGCTATTAACTTGACCATCATGGAAATCTGGGCTACATTAGTGCACTGATTCAGAGAACCTCTGTCATACAGTGCAAGCAAACTGGACTTAGGTACTCTCAGAACTGTAGGTATATAATTTTTGTATTAGTAAAAGCTATCATAACAAATCATTGTTATTATTTGATGACTTTGGACAGGTGACTTATACAGCAAAGATTTATTGCTGACCTTACAGTCTTGTGTCTGTTAAATCTATTTTCGTTTGATATCTGGATGTCCTTTGTTGTGTCCATGTGGTGTTTCTACCAGAAGAGGTCAGTGTTGCATTGACATTCTGCAGAAAGCTGCTGAAAGCCTTTCATGCCACACAATCAGCTACAGTACTAAATGCTGTTATGATTCATTTACAATTTCATGACATCACTGAGTTTAAATCACAGTCCCAGCCAGAGTTTTATGGTTTATTATTAGTTTGTGGGTCCAAAAGGGTGTAGCTTCAAGGGTGTAGCTTCAAGGGAGGAGCAGAAGAAAAGTGTTTACAGCAGCCACAGTTTCAGTGCAGGCACTTTGCTCTTATGTCACTGACTAAAACTAAGCAAGTGTGTGTTTGAGAAAAGGGGGTTGGTGTTCTCTTTTGGTATACAAGCACCAAGACACTTTCTTCAGTGCACACAGACAATGGCAGCAACCAGTGCCATTGTGAGTGTGTTGTGTGTCTTTGTTTGTCCGTCCTGGAGGGCCCCTCTGTCTGCCTGAGGCATGTCAGGAATGCAGAGGGAGAAGTGGGGGATGAGAGGAAGGAAAGAGGGAGGAAAGGACAGGAAGATGTTATCTTTAGGACCAGGCAGTTCAGGGCCACATGGCTCGTGTGTTTGTGTCAATGTTCATTACCTGCTGTCTGTCTTAAATGAGAAGGTCACCTCCTGGTTCGCTTTAGTCTGGGGAAAGTCTGCGCTCTATACGTTTCTCTCTCTCTCTCTCTTTCTCTCTCTCTCTCTCTCTCTCTCCCTCTCTCTCTCTCCCTTTCTCTCTCTCCCTCTCTCTCTCTCTCTCTCTCCCTCTCTCTCTCCCTAGGCAGTGGGATATAATTGACCTGGGTGGAAGAAAATCTCTTTGAATGCACACATTCACACACATGCTCTTCACCATAGACTCATTCTCGGACTCAGCTGGTGTGTTACCTGTGTGTACATGAAGGTACTGTAGACTAGGCTGGATGTGGTAGATAGAGATAGCCTTCTCCTGAAGTGCCACAGCTTCCACCTGTCTCTCCTATTATAAGGAAAAATCAGCCCTAAGAAAAAAACGGGCCTCAGAATATGATGGCCCTGAGTAGATAAGAAATTGGAATTAGCCATGTAATCCCACCTGACCAGGGAGCAGAGGAGATATACCAGAAAGAGAGACACAAGCTCATATCCCGGACAATACCACTCTTAAAATCATTTTAGTGCTGTTGCTACTTCTGTAGAGGAAAGACCATCATATCAATACAATCCATTACTGAGTTTCTGATATGTACTTTGACATTCTGGTGTATTTAGTCCTATATCTGTGCTACCACATATGGTAAAAGAAGACAATGCTAGTGCTGACCCTCCGCTCAACTGCTAAGGAGCACAAAAGCAGTCAAGTAGGAGACATTCCCACAAGACATTCCAGGTGTCTTTATATGTCAGGAGGCAACTGAGTTTCTTAACTCTTTAATTTGCAGGACTTAGCAGACACCCTGGAGGAAATGGGGGCTGGAGCTTTTAAAATGTTGTTAAATATTTAGACATCCACTCAGACGGGGTTCATAAAGGGGTCTGTCTATCTGGGATGTTGATGGGGTCCAGAGGGACAGAGATATTCATGCTTTAGAAGAGCTTCTAAAGCATCTGTGCTTTCAGAAAGAAACAGTGAAGCTAAATAATCTGTAGTGGTCGCTAGAAGTGCCTGGAGACTGGTTTAGTTGGTCTCCAATCAGACACAGTAGCTACAGTACAATACATACACATCACTTAAAATGAGCTGTAAACCAGACACACAGCGCATCAGACAGGATACACATGCACAGTCACTATCATTAAGACATCTTCCCCCATTGGGGTTGTCCCGTCCACATCTCCATGGCAACAGTCCCTTTTGCATTGTCTGGTCGATGACAAGGTTGAATCATAGTAGAGGGGAGCCTGCCTGAAAAGTTCATTTAGCTACATTTAAAAGAAAAGTTCGACATTTTGATGAAAAGATTGATACGTGAATGATAATTTTGAAGCCAGCAGTAGGTTATCTTAGCATGGCATAAAGACTGGAAACAGGTAACCTCGTACTGTCCAACAATACCAAAATCCACCTGCTAGCTCCTCTAAAGCTCACTTGTTAACACTTTATATCATGTTTGTTTAATCCACACAAAAACCGAAGTGTAAACACAACAAGTTACGGGTTGTCGGATTATTTCCTGTGTTGTTTTCTACACAGATTTAGATAAGACTACATATATTTTAAAATGTAAACATGAACCTAGCAGATTTGCATTTATTTCTTGATATTTCTTTGTGCTGTAGGTCTAGGTCATCTACTTGTAGATGAACCCGGAGTTCTTTGGCAATGGCACTAGTCTGTGCCATAAAATCCTTCACTTGTGTTGTGTTATGTTGCTTCATTTTTGTATTAATGAGCCAGTCATATTGGTGCAGGTGTGTTTTGTTAGGGTGTGGTGGCTGCTGTAATCTCATCATCTGCCTACAGGCTGTGGGTGTGGGGTCAGGAGGATTCATGAGGATGAGGGGCATGCTGACCTGTTCATAATTTGTTTCTAATGAACTCTGGAGTCGCATGGCAGAAAGGGGCCCGCAGGGACCTCAAGTACACTAGGGGTAACACTACCCCTAAGCCTCAATTTAGCTCCACACCCCTGAAAGGGAAACAATAATATTATTCTTCTGAGTCTGTCTTGAACTGAAAAAGGCAGAGGTGGGGTCAGTCTACATGAGTGGCTATCTCTACGTACATGTGTGTTGTCTAAGGCACATACTGGAAAAGAATTAAATCCATGCCTACAGGCTACTTCTTTTTTCAGTCTGTGCACACACTCAGACTTACTCACACAATTTAAAAACACCCCATGGGAAAACTGTGGTTAGTAAGATATGGGACTGTGCTGAGACCTGCAGCACCACTCCTACTTTAAAAGTGCAGAGAAGAGCTCTCTTTCTCTCAGACACATACACACACACACACACACACACACATCTGCTGTACTCTTGATCTCGTATTTGCTGCACATGTGAGTTCATAGTTTTTTATCAAGCACTGAACAAATTTGTACTTCAGGCACATGTTCACACACTGAATCACGTACACCTCATGACATGTCTGAAATCCATAATACACATATTCATGCAACACAATAAAAAGATTAAGCGTATTGCCCCTAAACACACCACCAACACTTACATCTTCTCCTTATACACTAAAAAAAACACAACACCTGTGCATGTCAGTAACAGCAGTGTTTTTCTCTTATATTTTAGCACTGCATGTCCTCTCAAATATTGTCACTTTTTTAAATGTGAGCCCCACCCCATCTGGATCAGTTGAAAACAATTTAGTGAATAGCCCCTGATGATGTAACAATTTAAACCAAAAACCTGTGTACAAATCTGGACACATGGAGTTTGGAAAGGTCTAATGAAAAGACTGTATCATGTTGCATTATGGGACATGGATGATCCTTGTTTGTGGAGCTTGACTTACAATAGGAAATTAAAGTATATGCCGGCCTCAGCTGCATCAATTTTGACCATCTTTTTTTATCTGTTTCTTGTGAGCCTCACTACTGGATGCAAATGCAATACATAATTATGTAATTTAAAATGGCATTTAACAAAGTTACCACATAATTGATGTTACATGTGAGATTACAAATTGCCAAGTCTGCCTTGTAACAAATTGGAAAGCTTCTAAATGTATAATTTCTGTGCTACAGATGTGACGATTTACCTTTGTCTGTTCCCAGCTGTAACCAGGAAGTAAAAGGTCAACGAGCATGTACTTAATAGGAAAGTGCTGCTCAAGCACACCGTATCATATAAACAGCAAAAAGGCCACAAGCCGAACTGAACTCTAGTGTGGAGCGCTTTGCCTCAGAAAAGTACTTGAGGGCAGTAGAAAATAAAAGGATGAGAAAGAAGCAGGGAGAAGTTAGAGAAAAGAGCAAAGGCAGAGAGAAATTTCTCTGTGTGTCTCTCTCTACTCTGTGCTCTGGGATTATGTACAAGATCAACAGTTGAACTGTGCTTGCCACCCTCCACTAACTACTACCTTCACCCAGTACTCAGACTGTGCTATGTAGAGGGAGAGAGGGCAACGTTAGGAGAAGGAAGAAATTGTAGGGTTTGAGAGGTCTTGAGTACACTTACAGTGGATATAAATGGACACAAACAATGAGTGTAAAGTAGTCACATTAGGTGTTAGGTCCTGCATGGGGAAACAAACGGGGGAGTGATAGGTGGGATCAAAAAGAATCTGTGGAGAAGGAGGGAGGTGAGAGAAGGTTTGTGCGGTTAGAGTTATAGTTTGAGCGAGCCAGAGGGCAGAGAGTTGGAGGAGTAGATACTCAACGTATACAGTATATTGGTAGGAAGTGGGAGGTGGCTTCAGATATGGGGGGCAGGGCTTTTGCCAGGTGTGGAGAGAGCCCTGTGAGGCTCTGGTGTCTGGTTCAGCCCCCTAGGCTTAGCCACTGTTCCTCGTGTATGTGAGTGCGCGTATGTGCCGGTACCAGCCGAAACACGCCCCAACACCACAACTAACACACTCTTCTTGCATGCACTGACTGCACTGCCTCTGCTTTAGAGTCAAGCAGTTTTCTGTTAGTCCACGCACACACATCTCTCTAAATCAAAGGATATCTTTTTCTTCTCATGGTATCCTGACAGTCCGTGAGTTTTGTATCCTGACAGTCCGTGAGTGTTGGTATATTTTATTTATTTTTTTCCTTTTCTCTTTTTATCAGTGGAGTATTTTTCATCTCAGCTTAACCTTGGATTCCTCACAGCAAGTCGGGCACTTAACTCAGGTAAAACAGAGTATGACCTCTTGGAGAAAAAAGTGTGCTTTCTGAGCAGTTTGTCAGAACCTTTTCAACATGTACATGCACATGTACATGTGATGCGGTTGTAGTCAAACAAAGCCAAAGCTATACAAAATTCATACAAAATTCACTTGTTTCACAAAACCTCCAAATGTAATTACAGCCTAGGGCACTACAATTCTCTTCTGTGACATGTTGTCTATTGAGTTTGTGTGTAACAGAAAAGTTAAATATGTAGAGAATGGAACATAAAGTAGAACCAGCTGCACATCCGTCAATGCATCTCAATTTCCTCAGAACTATGTTCTGTATGACCTGTTAACAAAGAGCAGGTTCATGCTGGCAGGACTCTGACCATATGTGGGTTTGTACTTGGTAGCCCTCTATTTTTTTTCCTTTATGGCAAAGTAAGAATATTGCAAAATATCCAGTGCATGTGTATTTGAATCCGGTTTTAAATAAGCAAAGCTTTGTACTATACACCTGTTTTGAATGTTGAATGAACCTTGAGGTGCAGACAAAGTTTGTGAAACACCAAGCCGAGCTCAAAGAACTGAAAAGAAATTTTACACTTGCACACACCACAAAGACTGGCAACTGCATATAGATTTGACAGGAGAGTGTCAAATCCAACAACACAGAAAAGAAAGTAATTATGTTTAGAGGGTCTTCTTATATACAGTCACAATTCAAATTGAGAATAAGTCAGACAGCATTGACCCTAATGGCCTGCTTGACTCTCGGCTTGGTTGAAAAGTGAAGTAATTTGAAAAGTCAGGTGGTCTGCTATGCTATGTTTTGCCTCGAGGGGGTATGCATATCCACATGTGAAATCAAAACTGTTTAAATTGACCTGCTGGCTGACAGGTATTGTCAAAACGTCCTTCTTGCAAACTACATACAAACTGTAACCAGGGGAAACACAAATGTCAGAGAAAATACCACGGGTTATTAAGTTCAAGACAGGAGTGGTGCTGTCTAAACTGCTCTTATCTGGTGTCAAAGTACAGTTTAATCAGCTGCCTGATGATAATCTCTCCTCGTCTGCACAGGTAAACAAACACAAATACATACACACCAATTTGTATTGATCAGATATAATGACACTGTAGTTGTAGATGAACTGACAGACAAGTGGACAGACAGGTGGAAGGTTACTGAGGATTTCACCTATGCTTGTGCATTTAATAATCTAGAGTCATGTTCCCAAGGCAAGCCAGCTGCATTGTGGGTAAATCAGATAGGGATGCTGCTATAATTGGAGATAAAATAACAATGTTTTCGGTGGAAAGGTATAGCCTACAGCTACACATTCCACCAGTGTTTGTCTGGTTGATCATCTTGATTGATACACAAAAGCTCACACAACACACCCTTCCTCTGATTCATTCAACCGTGATTCACAAAGGTCTGAGAGTCAAACCCCTCTTCAGCATGTGTGATATCCTATCTGGCATGGAAGTCATCTTAGGCTTATACCAAGTCTCAAACTCATATTATTACACAGTTCTCCACCTTTTTCTCTTTTCTTTTCTTCTTCTTTTCTTCCAGACATCCACTGTCCTTCACTACCATTCCCACTCCTGTTCCCTGCTAATTGTCCTATTCCTCAAGCTGTCAGGAAGCATTATAGCCTAATGTTCTCACAAATACAGCAGGAGACCATTTCCCCCCCTCCTCCTGGCTCCCCCTCTCCACCCTATGAAAACTATCAAAGAGGGGCGCAGGCTGTGAGTGGCAGAGCGTGCTGTGGAGGAAATGGGGATTTATGTAGCAGTGAGGAGACGGCCTCTAATGTTATAACTTCATGTCAGTCCTCATACTGCACAATCACTACAGAGCAGGGCCGAATACACACATACAAACACACACGGGCCGGCTTTAGAAGTAAGAATGGAGATTTAAAAAAAACAAGGTTTATTGCAAGAGGGCAACAAAAAGAGAGTGAGAGCGAGAAATTGAGAGGGTTTATGTTTTCCAAACAGTGAAGGATTTTAAACTCCAATCCATCACCTGTCCTGTCTCTTGTCGGCATATAAAGGGTTGAGTCAGACACACACATAGTGGCCTGTGTTTGTGGTGAGTGTGTGTGTGTGTGTGTGTGTGCGCTTGCATGGACATGTGTGCTCCTTTGGGTGGAGTTTAAACACGAAACACTAGTCTTTTCTACTCCTAATTATAGAGAGTGCATGTGTGTTTATGTGAGAGGTAGAGTGGGTTGTGAACTTGGTCTGTTTATATCGGGGCTAAAAATACAAGGCATGTCATGTCTACACACCCACACAGACCCTAACAAAATGAGGGTATTTTTACCTTCATGTTTCTAGCTCTGTCTTATCTAAGTTGTTCATGTGACTGTATGTGCTTGTGTGTGTGCATATGAGACACAGAGAGAGAGAGAGAGAGAGACAGTGACTTTGTGCCAGGTCATGCAGAGAGCTTCATCTGTTGCTGAAGAGAACAGAGCACAGAGCACTTTTATCTCCTCACATACCCAAAACACAAGAATAATCATTCCATTGGCAACCAGTGCCTGAGATGACATCTTCATATTGCTTGTTTTGTCCAACCAACAGTCCAAAACCCCAAAATATTCAATCAACTATCACATAAGAAAATCATCACATTTGAAAAGCTTGTACTAGTGAATGTTTGGCAATTTTTCTTGTAAAATAGCTTTCACGATTAATCTATTGTCAAAATAGTTACTGATTGTCCTGGCAATTGACTACATTACTAACCTAATCCGCAGATTATTTTCTTGAATACGCAATCATTTTGATCTATAAAATCTCAGAAAATAGAAAAAATATTTTGTCTTGTCCAACCAACAGTTCACATATTTTCATTTTACAGTCCTATATAAACAAATGCAATCCTCATATTTGAGAGCTGGAATCACAGAATGTTTACCATTTTTGCTTGAAAAGTGGTAAACTATTTGTTAAACAACTAACTGATTCATGGACCAATCATTTAAACTGTCTACTAATTGTTTCAACTCTAGATTAAAGTCAGTTCTTTCCCACAGTTTTGTGATTTCCTGTTTGCTTTCCTAAAATGTATATCTATACTCAAGACGACAAGAAGCATATTGAAAAAACCGAGTCTGTCTCAGCAGCTTATTATTCTTATTATGTGACTCACACCTCCTGTTTCTTAATGGGCTTTGTCATTGCACAAGTGTAATTGGTGGTCAGATAGACATTTACTCAGTTGGTACACAAATTTGTTGACGCATTTAAAAATGTGAAACAAATATTAATACAGACTGCAGGTCACAGCATGCTCCGTCTTTCCACCACCAACTCTAGACAGTCCTCATTAGAGCAACCTCTGGTGGCTGATCATAAGAGCGAGCACACACACACACACATGCACTCCCTGGCCTTCCACATCAGTTCCTCGCTGTCAGAGCGAGCTCATTACCGCCAGAATCTGGCCCTCACACTGAGCCAACCTGCTTTGCTATGCAGTGTTTTTACACTGGCACAAAATGTCAGCTCACTGAAAGCATCTGTGCTCCCCTCTTCCTGCTGAGAAGGAGAGGGAGGCAGAGGAAGAGAAAGAGAGGGAAGGAGGAGGAAGATGGAGGAAAGTGGTGAAAAGAAAGCAAATGTAGCTACACTGAAAGGCCAGAGAGAGAGGAGGGAGGGGTCGATGGCAGGGAAGCTAAAAAGAGAGAGGGCAAGCTGTTTGTCAGTGAAAGGGAGGAGGCGTCGCAGCATGACTGAGAATGCTGTTTTTTCCATGTGCTGTACAGAGTGTTGTGGTGTTACCGCCTACAGTATCATTTGTAGCTCTCTCTGTATCCCACTAGTCGAGTACAAAAGAGTGAACCACCATGTAATTCACTCTGTTATTAGCAACTTATGATTAGGTTATGTTATTTCTGTTTGCGTCTATAAATATACCCACGTTGCAGAGTTAAACACACAGAGCCCCATATGAGGCCCAGTGCTCAGCGTACAGTACAATAAGAAGAGTAACACACATAGCAGTAATTTCTCCTGCTCCGTGCAGGCATACATTACATGCTACTGTTAAAGTTTGGCATTAGAATCAGCATACAGCGGTATAACAGGAGAAAGGCACTATTTGCTGAAATCTACTTGTCTTTTAGTTCTTAGATTTACACCACCCAGACGAAAATCTCATAATGTTGTCAGTATGTGGGAGATTAAACTGCAGTCTTCCTGCCTGTTGTCTCCTCCTGTCCGTAGTTAATGATCTTTGTTCTGAGTCTTCTTTGTGTTGATTTAGGCCACTTACATAACTACAGTTGTTGGAGTTTGTTTGCTGTGTCTGTTCTTGGAGCTTATTATTTAGCTATTTACGTTGGCTAATGTCAGGGGATATACACTATGCAGTCTGGGTAGTGTGAGATATTGTTTTCTTTTCTAGTTTGGATAAAGAGGTGCTGTCTCTGTCTCCACCTGTGCTGTGACTCAGATTGTAACCTTGACAACCGTGTGAAGGTCAGCGGGGGGGTGTCTTCAGAGTGACTGCTGCCATGGTGATAGAGGAGAGAGAGGCGGGGTTGCTGTGGCTTCTTGTATCAAAGCATGACTCACAGATGTTGGACATCAAAGTTTTTTCTCCTGTGTACATGTGCACATGCACTATAAAGACTTATCAGTACTATGCATTTAAATTCAAAAGGGAGACGCGTCAGGCTTTAATGCGTGTGAAGCTGTAAAGATGTAATGCTGGAGCTAGTACATGACCTCGGTGACTCACTACTACAGGAAATTGGCTTCCATTTTGATGTCGTTCAGTAGTTTGCACAGAGTTGTCTGACACATCAAAGTGTTTAAACCTGTTCCCAACAGCCCCACTCAAAAGTAGAGTGAAAAGACTAATGTCATAAAGAGAGGGTGGTGAGATGCGATGAATCACACAAATGGATATAGCTGCACACACTTTTGAAAAATTTGAAAAATTTCTCCTCAAAAACGTTCAAGGTATTGCCCTTGTTTGTACACATGAAAAGTAAAGAAAGTGCAGTAGTTGTGTGGTGAATAAAAAAAGAGTGATTGAGTGTTGCTGACAATCTCGCTTCTGGGCACCTGACCAATAACTGCATGAAGTCTGCATGTTTGTCACACTTTTGGACGTAGCATACAAACACCTTTAGAGAAACTCAGTTTGATTCTTGCCACCAGATTTAAGGGTCTTCATATTAAGTTGTTAAACTTCTTGTCCTATATATACAGGTGCTGGGCATATAATTAGAATATCATCAAAAAGTTGATTTATTTCAGTAATTCCATTCAAAAAGTGAAACTTGTATAATGTATACATTCATTCCACACAGACTGATATATTTCAAGTGTTCATTCCTTTTAATTTTGATGATTATAACTGACAACTATTGAAAACCCCAAAATCAGTATCTCAGAAAATTAGAATATTGTGAAAAGGTTCAATATTGAAGACACCTGGTGCCACACTCTAATCAGCTAATTAACTCAAAACACCTGCAAAGGCTTTAAATGGTCTCTCAGTCTAGTTCTGCAGGCTCCACAATCATGGGGAAGACTGCTGACTTGACAGCTGTCCAAAAGATGACCATTGACACCTTGCACAAGGAGGGCAAGACACAAAAGGTCATTGCTAAAGAGGCTGGCTGTTCACAGAGCTCTGTGTCCAAGCACATTAATAGAGAGGCGAAGGGAAGGAAAAGATGTGGTAGAAAAAAGTGTACAAGCAATAGGGATAACCGCACCCTGGAGAGGATTGTGAAACAAAACCCATTCAAAAATGTGGGGGAGATTCACAAAGAGTGGTCTGCAGCTGGAGTCAGTGCTTCAAGAACCACCACGGACAGACGTATGCAAGACATGGGTTTCAGCTGTCGCATTCCTTGTGTCAAGCCACTCTTGAACAAGATACAGCGTCAGAAGCGTCTCGCCTGGGCTAAAGACAAAAAGGACTGGACTGCTGCTGAGTGGTCCAAAGTTATGTTCTCTGATGAAAGTAAATTTTGCATTTCCTTTGGAATCAAGGTCCCAGAGTCTGGAGGAAGAGAGGAGAGGCACAGAATCCACGTTGCTTGAAGTCCAGTGTAAAGTTTCCATAGTCAGTGATGGTTTGGGGTGCCATGTCATCTGCTGG
>NC_060166.1:25253696-25325976 GCF_021292245.1 Micropterus dolomieu | reverse complement strand
CATTTGACAGCTTTCACTGTAAGAAAACCAAGTTTATCACAGGTGAATATCATCCACAGATAATTATATCCAAGGTTAGTGTGACATAATGGGCACTGTTCCAGTCTGCCCCAGCTGGGCACCAGGCAGAAGGCCAAACCAGAGCCAGTGATGTGCATGCTTGAGCCGAGAAATCCGAGCAGGGAGCTCATCGATCCACTTCTGGGTCATTAAAGCCAAGAGTGGTCTTATTGGGGAAAAGCAGCGTCACCCAGCAGAGATCAATATCAGATAGAGAGATCCGGCCTGAGAGCAGAGATGAGATAACAGGAGGCGTGTGTTGCTAGCTACCTTGCCAAAAAAGACAAAAATTAAAGCTGAAACAGATGTATGATTTAATTGCATCAGGATGCCACATTCCCCACATTCTGGTGCAAAGCTGTTCCACTGCTTTAATGGGAGTGTTGATAGCGGATAAACATACAGTGTTTACAGTTTTAGATAAAACCAAACCAACTTTAAAAGGTGGATTTTTAATGGAGGATGGATTATTATTATTTATATTTTAACAACAATTAGTCTAACAATATAAATTGAAGACACTTTTAACACTTTTGTTTTTTACAGTTCTGAGTTTTTTTCCTGTTTTGTAGGGGGAGGAGGTTTTAAGTATTTTAACTAATGTTCTAAGCATAGATTTAAAATTAAAATTTACTTGGCCTAACTAAATGGTTAATCAGTTAATTGCTAAATAATCTGCCCCAATACAAGTGAGATCAAAAACTACGGGCAAACCAGAAAACACAGAGATGTACAGTATTTCTAACAGTAATGGGTAGAGGTCAGGATAGAGGAATGGATGAAGAGATGGAGAAGGGAGAGATTATCTGAGTAGGTTGGCCTGCATGTGGATTATAGACCTACCATCTGTCACTATGAGATAATAATCCTACAAAGAGACAAACAGAGAATGAGCAGAAGATCAACATGCCATGCAATGCTTGTGTTCTGTGTATACTTAACACAAACATGCATACAGTACATAGTGATGCAAAGGTGACAGATAAATCAGCTGAAACATTAAATGAAATTGTGACTCAAATCAGAAAATGATCGAATAAAAAATAGAACATTACATATGTAACCAGACATTAATGTGATTTTTTTGGTACATTTCCGCATCCTTGTTGTTTTTAAAAGTTTTAAAGTATTGCAGGATCATGCTGCACAAACAGGGATTAAGATAAAGGTAAATGAAGAAAGTCACTCCTCTGCCCTTCCCTTCCTCTCTTGCTGTCCCTCTGTCTGGCATGACTCCATATGAAACAGCAGAATGACATTCCCACCCTGACCCACACCACCCTCACCCTCCCTCCCTTGTCCACCATCCCCTCTCCCCACTGGCCAACTCTGCATACATTCAGCACCCAGAGCTCCTCCCCCTTTTCAGTCCGAATCAGACAGAAAAAGGCGACTGGGAGTGTACTCTGCTTTTCACTGCTCCCCTCCCTCCCTCTTTTCCTCTCTCTCCCGTTCTCACACCCCTCCTCCCGTCTCTCACTCCCTCTCCCTCTTTCGGTTTTGGGGAAGCAGCGATCAGACCCTGCCCTTCTCTCTTAACAAACAGACAGACCAGAAAACAATCAGAAAACAGACATAGACAGCAGAGGGTGACGGCTGACCTGACTGGCAAGGAGAGAGAGAATTACATTTTTTAGTTTGGATCGAGGACAGAGTGGGATCCCTCCTCCTCTCCTCTCCCCTCCTCTCCGCTGGAATACCACTGCAGGGCTGGGAATCTCATCCCAGTCCTGCTCCTGTTCCTCTAACTCAGCCAGTTCCGCTCTATGATGCTGTGAAGGATGGTCCACCAGGAAAACTGTTCTTACCAGGTAGTTCTCAGAGCCACATGGCACATTGCATTCATTTAATTGCAAATTTCTTTGCCATTTTTACAGACAGAAGCTTGTTTGCCTGTTGAATTTGTTGTTGTTAGCTTCGCTGATTGTGCGTATATCATGTTCTGTCTCCTCAGTTCAGTTTATCGTACATCCTTGAATGTCATGTAGAAGCTAGAACATTGTTGCACATGTGTAGAACTTGTGTGTCATTGCGGGGAACTGTGCAGGAGTATTTCTCTGTATTTTGTGGTTATGTGATTGTGTTGTGAATCTGATGGCTGGCTGGTTGCTAAGAGAGCACTTGACTCAAGGGAATAATGCCCTAACTCCCCTCTACCTCCTCTTCATCCAGCCTCATCAATCCATGTCAAGAAGGCATGAGGTGTGAATATTACTGCAAGTTTATAGTGTCATGACTGAACTCTGTGTGTGCGCAAATGTATTCTGTGCTGTGAGTTTCATGCAGATGATGCATGTATGATGCAGTGTATGATCCGGACAACATACTGATAAAGAGAATTTAAATGTGAATGGTTGCTTGGAGGGTTGTGTAAATGTGTGCGTACATGTTTATGATTGTGTGTGATTCAGTTGGGACATGTGACAGCAGTGCCCCACTTTATCTAACGAGGAACTGGGAGGAATGATCCAGTCATGATTAAAAGGAAAGCGAGTACATCACAGCTATACATGTGCTTTTCTATAGCCAGCCCTGCTAGGGTAGAAAGTCTGCAGTGCAGTGGAGATAGAGAGTGGGAACAGAGCAGATAGGTAGATGAAAGGCAAAAGAGATGAGCTGAATATGCCAGGGGAGGCACTGAGGGGGAAAGATGGAGCTTCTTTGATGGCAAGAAGTAAGTGTAGAAGCAGAGAGAGATGCGTGGAAAGCTGCAGAGGAAGTGATGAGAAGGAAACATGACGGTCCTAAAGAGATGAATGGGCCTTATGGGCGTTTTATCAACATGAAACTTCTAGATTCTCTCTTCCTACATTTCCTTTGGATTTAAATGGAGAAGAAGATTTTGTGTATGCATTGGAAATAATGTGATTGATCTAGTATGTGCTGCTGCTTTCCGTGTAGTCTTACGGTTTCAGCTAAGTTGAAGGGCTTCCATCTGGGAGCTAACAATTGTTGTTAGAAGTATTCACCTCTGTGGCATTATCGACATTTATAAAAGCTGATTTCTTGTCAGTTCCATATGCATCCTCTTAATGCTTGAGATTAGGTTTGGGAATAAATAAACTGCCCTCAGTTCTGTGGTTAAGGATTTCTGCTGTTACAAAACCTCAAAAGACTCAAATCATCAACAAAACAAAAACATTTGTATTAATCTTGGTGCAAGTTCTACATGTTTGTATTTGCATGTCAGGAGGGTGGATTTGTGCTTGTAGGGATGAGGGACCAGTTGTGTAACAGGATAAGGACTTCCTGCCATGTTTTATGGTAGATAAAAGCTAGATGGAGCGACAGAGAGGTGGAAGGAAAGAGAAGCAGATAACCAGAGAAAAGTGGTGGAGACTGCAGATGAAAGGCAGAGATGAAACAGTAACAGAAGTATTGACAACACAGGTTAAGCAAAACAAAGGGAGAGATGGTTAGAAATAGAGATATAGAGAAATGAAAATAGCGTACTGCTTTTTGAGGCAACTGAGATGATACGTGATAGGGAGAATGGAAAAAATATAAAGAGGCAAATATAAGGAGTGTAAATTTAAGGAGATGTTGAAAAAAGTTTATTGAAAGAAGTGAAGGAAGTTGAGATGGCTTTAATACAATGGATGTACTAGAAAAGAGAGATGGAGCAAATAAGAGGAAGAATGAAAGGGGTAAGCAGAACACAGGGTTCAGGCTCTGATAACAGCGACTCTCCAGAGGCCCCTCAATTAGACTGGTAACCTGGCAACCAGCAGGCAGACAGCGCCCCTCATACACATACAACACACACACACTGAGGGATGGAAAGAAGCAAAGTGCGATGGGGGAAAGAACAGAGGAAAATAGTTGGAGACAGAACAGGTGAAGGGGTTAATAGTGGAATAAAATGGACAAGGAGAGAACAGATGTAGATGGAAGTAGGCGGGGTGTTGTCCCTGTATTTCAGTTTGTCTCCTGGGACAGTCCATGTCCTGGGGCGATGTCTGTTTAGGTTATCAGCGTCATTGTTTTCCTGTGCTGTAATTAGGGTGTGGTCCCCGACGTTCTGTCTTTGCGCTTTAAGGCAACGAGTAGAGAAATGGTAGAGGAGGGAAAGGACAAGAAACATGGAAAACATCTCTCCTTCACTGACTGCTCACCCCATGATGTTTGGGGCAAGCTCTCACTTAATGTCAGAAACCATTAGCCAATTAAGTCACAGGCTGACCCCTGGGAGAACCAGTAAAGTGGCCATTTGACCCATTAGTCGACCAAAACCATCTATCGACTTCAGCCGTGTCAATTTTTCCTAATAAACCATGAGGCAAAAAGAGCGAAGAAATGTTGATCATCAGATCACAAGTATAACCAATCATCTACTGCAGCCATCCACTTCATCTTGTTGTTGCTCTTCATTTTATTAAGTGGTTAAGTGAGTAAAAGCTGTTCCTCAGTGTGTTTACTAGAGGCTGAGGTTTCAATATGTCATCCTGTTTTCAGATTCTCATGTAAATCTATAAATCTCGCAGTGCCATGTTGCCGTGTGCTGCAGCAATAGTACTAGCAGGTGGAAGGGCCATCAGCTTGCCCGCACTGTGTCATCCCGGGCAACAGGAATACTGTCAGCTTGCAGAGGCCCCAGGAACTCGGATTGAATGTTGAAACCTGTCACACACAGTATCAGTGTGTCTGTGTGTGAGGATTAATGTGTATTTAAATTATGCATATGTGTCTGCAAGCTCATGCAGTTTTTCATGCTTGCCTGGAGAGGGACGAAGGAGTGCTCCAATGTCAGTGTAACAGTAAATGAGATGTGGCCTGATGAATTATAAATGATGACTAGCAGTACAGTCGATACCACTGATGGATCTTACTACAATGACAGAGTTGATCAATATTGCTAGACAATAAATAAATTTAAGGAGAAGTTTGTCAGGAAGTAGTCATAGCACCTAACTTCCCCTATTGTCATTTCATGTACAAATTAAACAAACAAAATTCACCATAGTGAAGGCATATCTATTCACTTTGGATAGAGCCAAGCTGGCGGTCTCCAGTCATTATGCTAAGCTCAACATGTCCCACCTCCAGCTCTGTAGTTAACGCACCGACTCATATGATTCTTGAATAAAGCCAATGTGTACTACACAAAAAAGGAAATAAAATATGTATAAATATGTATATATATATACAGATATATATATATATATATATATATATATATATATATATATATATATATATACTGAATAGATACATAAGAATGAATAGATCCATCTAATGTTATCAAATTAAATGTGAGAACTTATCATGGGATAGACTTTAGCTCATATCGTCAAGCCCTGTTAATCTATACAGACAGGAACACTGGATGGTAAAATAAGAGCATGTCATGCCCCAGGATACACACAGATAAAGCAGGACACAAGTGTAGTTAGATGTTTCTGTATTAATTGCAATTTTTTAGGCTGTGTGTGTAATGTGATTTTGACTTTGTGTAGAACATGATTTGTGCCCTACATATGACACATTTGCTGTGCAGTAGGTCTGTTTTTCCTTTGAAAACAAGAGTATACTTTGTCTTAATATTACACAATTTGCCAAAACGTCAGCTCCCTCAAACATTGGCCTCTGTGTGAGTTAGCAGACTTCCCGATGGGCCGCCCCATGCTCCTTTTGCAGCCCAATTTGTTTGGAACACAGAGCAACGCCATGGAGAAATTCTCAACACGTTGCTATGGTAGCAGCCCCCGTTTTTTTCCTCCTGCTTTCCAAAGTAAGACCAGATCCTAGTCTGTAGCACTCTTTCATATGTGTCAGTAAATGTGATCTGGTGTTATAATATCACACAAGCAAACACAAAAAAAACCATTAAGGAGCAGTGTGCCCACTTTTAGATACAGAAACGTATATGAACAAACATGGAATAAGGCTGAAAAGAGTGAGTGCATAACAAGTATAGGTTCACTCGTATCGGACATATGCGTGCTCACACACACACACACACATTCACACACGCACAGCGCCATTGGCCTTGGATCCCAGGCTTACAGGAGGTGCCAGGAACTCTCTCTCTCACAGTCACCCTCTGTTCACTTGAAACAATAAGCCATTCTGTGTATCTCTCTCTCTCTCTCTCTTGCTCTCTCCCTCTCGTTTGCTTGCTCTCTCAGCTGACCCAACAGTCAAGCATCAGAGGAATTAACCTGACCTGAGTATATGTCTCAAATATGCAGCTGACGTCTATGATTAATGCAGTGCTTGTGTACACATGTGTTTGTGGGTGTTTCCCACAATTTCCATTGCCGGCTACCCATTCATAGGTAACGCAGGTAACCCTTCTCTCTCGACCGCCTATCCCATTTGAATCAGCAATGACTTCACCTTCACTATGAAGTCAGCCTCAGTAATGAAGCAGAGAACCAGCGGGGCAGCCCGTGCTCCACCCTTCAGCCCCCCATACAGGCCACTCTCGCTCACAACTAACACCAGTTTTATTGGCGTGTGTGTATGTGTGTGTGTTTGTGTGTACTGTCCCCAGCAGCAGCAGTCCAATGTGGGTGGATTCAGGAGCCAGCCAGACAATTCGCTGTGCTCTACCCATAATCCTTAGGGATCAACACTGAATTAAGCCCACTTCCTATTTTTTCATTTAACCCCTGTGTGTGTTTGTGTGTGTTTGTGTGTGTGTTTGTGTGTGTGTGTGTGTGTGTGTGTGTGTGTGTGTGTGTGTGTGCGTGCGTGCATGCGTGCGTGCCTGTGTGTGTGTGTGTGTGTGTGTGCGCGTGCGTGCGCGCATGTGCGTGTCTGTGTGCATACGTTCAAATGCTCTTTGATGTTATCATGCAAATGCATTATTCCCCAACCGTCTTCATCTCTAATTCTTTTTTCTCACATTGTTTTCGTCTTCGCGCTCTCTCTCAGCAGAGTAACAGATGAACGTGACTCATGTTCATCAGTATCAGTTGGCGTTCTCTTCCCTCTTGTCTTTCTCCTCTCATCTCTCTTTATCCTTGGCTGACTATTTTATTTCTTATCTGATATCCAGGTCTTCCCATTAGATCTCTGACTGTTTACTGATTTATCCCCTGAATGAGCCTGCAGGTGGATGTTTGATGCTTTAGGGAGGGGTTAAAGTTCCGTGATTTCTCAGAGGCTTATAAAAGTGCTATTGTTTCAGTTTATTGTAGTATTATTTGTATATATTATATGTTTATATTTTTTCATTTCCTTGACCTATAGCTATATAATACATATAGTACATAGTACTTAGTACATAGATTTTACATTCCCTACAGCATGGGTATTCAATTAGAATTCAAAGAGGTCCAGTTAGAGAAAATTTCCCGAAGCAAAGGTCCGGAACATCAAAACGACTAACTTGCCTTATCATTCAGTCCCATAGTATAGTTGTATCAACATATGTTTTTAGTCAACAACTGACTGTCAAATCAAGTCAGTTTTCACATCAAACTGGAGGGATAATAAATAACTACTCTAATAATAAATTCTAAATTTAAGTAAACTAAAATGAAGTGCCTCATTTTTAGAAAAAATGGAATAAAAAGTGTAGCTTGAAGTGATGAAGCATAGTCTTAACCAATTTTATAATAAACTCTCAACACATTATATCAAATGAACAGCTGTAATGCCTCCTCTTCTCTTTCATTCCCTCTTACAAGGGCTACCACTTTCCTACTTACTCTTGTTCAGTGAGAAACGTGAGCTCTAGTTTGTCCTGCCAGCTAGCATTGAGACTATGAGATATTCTGGTTTTGAACTGCCCGTGGGAGGAATGTAGGCTACATGTAAAAATCTGTACAGTTTTGATTAAAAGCAAATTTAATAATAATCGGAAACACGGCCAGGTTGTTCACCAGTGAGGAGCGGTGAAACAACAGCACGGCTCTGTCGATAAATAAAAAGTAATAGTTAAGTTTCGTTCTCTGGCGGACCGGATCAGCTGTTAGCTGTAAACACATTACAGGGCTAACGCTAACGTTGCTATGTGGCTGTGTTTTAATGGTTTAATGAGCCGGTCCGTTTGTTTTGGAGAGGAGACGACCTCTGTGGTAATTCAGCTCCCGGTAGAACTCTGTCAGGGCTCTGAAGTGGAGCAGACCCAGAACAACTCTCATCAGCTGTTGGCTGTAAACACTAGCAGGACTAAAGTTACGGTGCGACTGTGTTAAAACTATAACTTGACACAACATAACTATGCTGTAATAACGTTATGCTTTATTAAATGTCACAAAATTATCAAAATAGATATTATTATTATTATTATTATTATTGTCAATGGGCTCAAAACTCACTTAGAAATGAAGCACACGCCTGTTTTCTTCGTGGCTTGCATCAGGCACTATTCTGCTTTTAATGTAAGGACACTGTGTGCGCTCCTGAGCCTCTCACACTACAGCAACAACACGGCAGCTAACGACACGCAAGAAATGATGAAATGAGCAAATGTAGAGCGATTTGTTTATTATCCTATAGTGATGCAGCCAGGAGCAGCCAGCTAATGCTACATTAGCTCGGACCTGCCGCTGTGTGCTTCGTAACGTTCAATTTAGATTTTATTGCCTTTTACAGATACTCAGGTACACAGTTTCTCCACCTCTCAGTGGCTGTAACTAACGTGACCCACATAATATACAACACAGAGGAAGAGCCATCCACTAACACTAGTTACAGTAAAGTTACTTACTGCAGTCTAACTGTTATAAAGTGTGACACAAACTTGTTATAGTACTCAGTCCAGCTCACTAACCGTTTCATTATCATCCAATACTTTTAGCTGTGCTGACATTGCTGAGCCTCCGGTGAAAGATACACAGATAGTAAAGTTAGTCAGTGAAAGCAGCAGGCAAGCTAACGCTGTAGCACGTCGGCTAAATGCAGTCACTGTACCGTTATCATGTAACGAGCATGGATTAGTTTTACATCAAGCTGATAAAAACATTACTGTAACGTTGCAGTGGGAGTTTACCTGAGTTTCCACCATTTTGTGTGAAGCTGTCTCCCTGTCTCTCTATAGCCGCTCCCACTCTGCCTTTTTTCGGGAGGACTGTGCCAATATGCCGGTGTCTCGCTGCGCTGAATGAAAGGTACGGCGCCGGTGTTGATCTGCCTCTGAGACGGGAATGTTGAAGTAACAGAGCCTGAACATGTCTGTGTGAAAAACCACAGCCTGCAATGTGTGTTTCTGCATTTATTGCAGGATTTCTGTATGAAAGTGGTTGTGTTTCGGATTATGCTCGCTCATGAGTTCAAGTGAGCACGCATATGAGCACACTCTTGGTTGCAATTTTAAAACCGCACCGCTAGTGGACACTGGAAACTCCATAATGCCTCTTTAATCATTATACCGTATAAAAAGGTGGATGTGATCCCATGTTTTGATGCATATCCCATTTTTCTGTGTAACCAGTTTGTGAAGTCATGTTCCCCTGCAGTGTTATTCTGCAGCCCTATGTGGACATAATTTTCTGTCTGGGCTGCTATGACAAATATATGAGTCACGGGTCGATAGCGTCTTGCAAAGATGAGATCATTACACACCGTGGAGAGCTCAGATTGAAAATGTAAGTCACTGAGACAAAGCACAAGCAATCTCTGTGTATGTGAGTGAGTGGGGGACTTTGTGCATATATGTGTGTTTGTGTGCTAGAGTAATGGTCCATTGTGCTCTGTCAGGGTTTATTTAGCTGGCCGGGGCTGTGGTGCTGCTGGCTTTGGAGTCCAGACAGGGTACTATTTTTACCTTGGCAGAAAGGGAGCACACTGCCTCCTCTGTTACATAAACACACACACACACTTTCATGTTCATTGTAGAATCAAAAATATGTAGGCTAATCAACATTTTAGGTTAATCTCTTTCACAAACGTTCACATAATTGTAAGCATTTCTAGATTAGAGCGTTAGGAAGCTTAAAAGTAAAAATTCAGAAAGGAGTCCTAGGGTGTAACAGAGGGAGAATAAACATAGGCCATGCAAGATGGTGTCCAGGAGAGGCTCCAGACACACCAGGAGTCAAATAAACAAACACACACACACACACTTTGTGGCAATCCCATGGCTGAGGTGTGTCTTTCCAAATTGGTTGTGAGCAGCTGCTGTCCTCACGTCAGGGCGTGAAAATGAAAAAAAGAAAACAGTGTGAGTTTCTCCCTCTCCCTCTTTTTTGCTCTCTCTGGCTGTGAGAGGCCACCCTGACCAGAGGGTGGAAGGTAGGGAGGGTCTAAAGGGCCCTTACCTCTGACCATTGTGCTTTCACAGTCCTGTGGGAGAGGCGGAACGACAGAGGAGAGAGGAGTAGTCAGAAAGTGCAGGGAAGTGAAAGAGAAATAGTGTCACAACATGTAAGAGAAAGACAAGGAGAAGCCACCTGTAGAGGAGTAGATTTTTTTTATGTCAGACCATGGCAGGGGTGAGTTGGCTGGAAATATGATGTGTACTGACTGGAATCAACCTCAGGAGTCGGTCTGGACTAACCTACTGACTGAGGATTAGAGAGGAAAAGGCAGAAAGACAAGAACGGAGGGAAGGATGAGGGAGGCACTGGATAATATGGACGGATGTGGTGGAGTGGATGATGTCAGCAGGCATACATCTAGCCTCTACCTCAGTGATGACTACAAAGAGGTAAAGGACCATATCATGTTTGCATGTCTCTTATTCCATGTTCATATGTTATAAGTTGAATCATTAATAATTTAAACTAAAACCAGCTGAGGACTACTGGAAAAACATCCGTGGTCAATAGAGGTGGAATATTTTGGGTGATACATGTGGCTATGTTTACTTTGAAGGTTTGCTCTTCTCGATGTCTGCCAAGTACACTCACTCATACAGACAGCTTCTTTTGCTATGTTTTGTTAAAGTTCAACATTTTAGTGAATACACTCTGTCTTTCTTGTCAAGAGATAGATGAGAAAATCAGTGCCACTGTCAAATCTGTCCCTTAAATATGAACCCACAGCCACCAGCCGGTTACCGTAGCTTAGCTCAAAGCAAGGGGAAACAGCTAATTTGGCTCTGTATAGTGATAAAAAAAATTGTCTACTGCCACCTCTAAGGCTCATCGATTATTATGCCATATCACGTTTGTCCAATCCACACCAAAGTGTGAAAATAACAAGTTGTGGTGGGTTATGTGCTGGACAAATTCTTGGCCTGAAGCATTGACTAGCAACCTTACGGGGATGACAGTGCTTCAGAAAATGACTGCTCCCAGTCAAGAAATAGTTAAGCACATTACCCACCTTAACACTGAACACCAAATTGTAATTTTTACTGTTTGGTATTTGAAAAGAAACAAAACATATCTTCTTCAATTTTGTTCCGATTGGGCAGAGTCAGGGTAGCTGTTCCACCGGTTCCCAATCTTTATGCTAAGCTAAGCTAACCAGCCGCTGGCTCCAGCTACATACTGAACAGACAGATATGAGAGTGGCATTGATCTTCTCATCTAACACCCAGCAAGAAGGCAAATGAGCGTATTTTAAAATTTTCCTTAAACAGGGTTTCATGTGCTGTCTGCAGCTGAGTGATACAGCCCAAAGACTGAGGCTGACGTAATGCTGAAGTTTGGGTATTAAAGTGCTTAGATATTTGGGGCAAGGCTATGACATAATGGTGTGAGTAACCAGGATTTTATCCTCAAATCTGCTTCAGTCTTGGGTAAAAAAACAGATTCCTCCATTAAATCTTTTCCCACAAATCCATAGTGTGGCCTTCTCGCAGAGAAAGCTCAAATGTCACTTGGAGACCTATTGTCCTGTCTAAACCATCTTCATGCTCCCCATCTCTCCTCCCTCCCTTTGTCATTCTCCCCCTTTATCTTTTTTGCCCTTTATCCCACCATAACGCTCCCCTACTTCTTTTACCACCACATACACTCATGTGTAGCCCTCTACCACTTGCTGAGTTGTTCTTTTCCAATGTGAGTGACAGGAGCAGCCTTGTACTGACCTGAGTCTGAACTGTATGAGGGGCCAGAGGTCAGGTCCATTATCTGGGATGGAATGCTGCTCTGCCTAGACAGACTGGTCTCAGATAGCACAAAAAGAGAAGATGTTTCCCAGAGTTTCCAGGGTTTAGCCAAACTCACCTACTGCTGGCTATAGCTACATATTTAGCATACAAACATGAGAGTGGAATTAATGTTCTTGTCTTACTCTCGGCAAGAAAGAGATTATGTGTATTTCCCCCAAATATCAAGCTATTCCTTTAAATGGAATATACATTATCTGATGTACAAGTAGATACAGCTGTAGTCAAATCTAAGTCTGCAAGAACATCTGTGTGAACTGTGAAGCTATGCATCGCAGTCAAAACACACTAACACACACACCGTGAAGACACAGTGACCTTGTATCTGTTTGTAGAGCTGTGAGCTCAGCAGCAGCTCACTGTCGGGCCTGGAATACATATCGTGCTGAAGCTGTCCCAAATCTACCACACACACGTCAACACTGTAGCTTCACTTAAATAGACACGCAGACTGTACTCACAAGACCTGCTATTTGTGTGAACAGTGGGTTCTTGTCTCCAACCAGGGAGTGAGGTATCGGCCGGTGAAAAGCCACCATTGTGCAAAAAAAACGAAGAGCACTTAGGAATGGGGGGAAAGAGAAGAAAGGAGAAAGAGCTATTAATAAATGACGAGGTGACACAATTTAAAGGACATGTCCTTTTAGCATTTGTTTTTTCAAATGTAGAAGCTAAATGGGAGACTGGAATCAGAGTAAAGAAAAGCATGCCTACATAACTCTGTAGGCATGCAGCGATAAACACACACACACACATCCACATTTATACACATCTCAGATCTTAACCACTAAACAATTTCTGGCCACAAGAGCCAGCAATTTGGGGTAGGAAGAGGTAGGATGCTCTTTGTTAGAACAGATAATTAAATTCATCTCCTTCCTCTAATATAGATTTTCAGGGAAGATTTGAGGGCTCAAAACAAGTACCCTGTCGCCCACAGCCAACGCTAAATCACCCTCAAGGTCTGCGGTTAAATGGCTGTAGTGCAGAGTAGAGGAGAAAATGTCTTTGTCAATGAGGTTTTTCAGTAGAGGAAATTGCTTGGTGAATTTGAGGAAAAACCCAAATTAGCCCAATTGTGTTCCTCCAAATCTAATTTGGACAGTGACTACTCTGCTCAAGGCCAGGAAATGAGGGAGGACTGTCACTCTCTCTCTATCTCTCTCTCTCTCTCTCTCTATCTCTCTCTCTCTCTCTCTACTTCCTTTAACACATGCATCTTAAAATGTTAATGTAATGTATCAGACATTTTTCCATGTCATCATCATAGGGAAACAGGCATTCAGATTATTTGCCATTTCAAGGTTTTATAAGAAGCTCTAGCTGGAAAATTAAAGCACACAAAAAGGTTCAACCTCGTATCCGAAAAACAGACTGGGAGTCATTGCAAAGAAAATAAGGCAACATACACAGTACAAGTGTAGGCTATAAGTGTTATTTGCACAGTAAAAAATATTTTAATAAAAATACCCTGTCAAAAACTCAGCAGCATCATGTTTCTACTTTGCATGACTTTGCATTACATGACCCAATCAGAGAGCCAAACAAGAGTGTCTGCGTCTTCGTTTCTGAAGTCCTCCGTTTTTGCCCGTATTCACTAAAACGCTCTCCAAGTTTCAAAACGAAAAACGGGGGCCGGCAGCGCTTTCAAACTTCTCCGTTTTAGGTCTTCGTTTTAGTCTGGTCGGGAGGTGCTAACGTAGCAAAAGGTCTCCGTTTCAAAACGAAAGCGCAGTAGTGTGGTTGGGGCCTCAGTGGCATATTCCACACCTTTGTAAATGGTTTATGGGGCTTCCATGATGACTGTATTACCACACACAGCCCACCTAGAGACACACAAACAATCACACAAGCACACAATACAACAGATGATGTTAAATTGTGTTGTCAAGCAAGTGTGGTGTGCAGAGCTGAAGTCCCGCATGCTAATCCAGCTGCTGACCAGTGATAACTTTTGACTAGTGGTGCTTTATACCCCAGTTGATTTCACCTGTGCATCCTGACTATGCCGGCAGTCTATTCCAGTTGCTAAGTTTGTACGGATGTTTGTAAGATTTAGATAATTTTTCAGTCAATCAACACAAAATTATTTGGCAACTATTTTGATAATAGTTTCAGTCATTTTAAGACAAACACCAAACATTTGCTGGTTCCAGCTTCTTCTGTGTGAATATCTGCTGCTTTTCTCTGTTTCTTATAATTGTAAACTGAATATCTTTGTGTTTTGGATGTTGGTCAACACAAAACAAATGGGAGATAAACTGGTTTCCAGCATTTTAGAGACTAAATGATTAGTCAAGAAAATAATCAGCAGATTATATAATAATAATAATGAAAATAATTAATGTTAACTACTAATTAACTAATGTGATTGACCACTTACTGATACAAAGCAATACATTTCACCCTGACTTTCATTTTATGTAAGGTAGTATAAATAGAGCTCAAAAGGAATTTAACTATGTTAAAACACTGCCCTTATGTTTGGGTGTCATCAGTAGCCTTGTGCAAAAGTGTGTCTTTGTGTGCCCATGTTTATATAAATCACAAATATTATCCAGAAAGTTACACATTTGACCTTGAGGGCTGATGATCCTGCCAATGGTAGTGTATGAAATGTTTTTTCGTTTTACATCATTGCAACAGCATATGCTCTGCCTCATATATTTAAACAACTTTAAATTCTGATCACTGAACGTAAAATGCAAAATGCATGAAAATACTGCCTCATACAGTTTATGGCTTAATTTAAACTGATTTTATGATGGTCTGAAAAAACAAGTTATTATCACTGGTAAAGAGGGGCCTGTACTACAAAGCAGGATTTGAGGTTATCAAGTTAATTTCAGGATTAACCCTGGAAAAATTAATTAAATTAAATTAATCAGCCTCATGTGACTGCTTAGCCTGATCTCGATTGGTTAGTGAAACCAGATAACGAAAAGATTTCCAGGGTATGTTGAACTTGCTTTGTAGAATAGGGGCCCCCGGACCCCAGCACAACCCCCCATATTTGTTTTTCTCAGCCCTCACCTCATGAGGGGAGCAAACACTTAACAATGCTCAGTGAACCTGCTGCTTCTGGTTTTCAGTTTTGCTCGAAACAACTTCACTGACAGCTATGTTCTAGTCCAGCTTGTATGAGTGATGCGTGTGTACATGCATGTGTGCCTGCACCGTACTGCGGAGACTGCCGTTGCGCCTTTGAAACACTGAAATGAAACTCTCCAGTGTGTTCATCTTGACTCCCCAGGCTATCTTTCAAACATACACACACAACGGAGCAGTGCCAGGTCCAGTCCTCTACATACCAGTTTGTGTGCTGGCAGCGCCAAGTGCGTCTTGCAGGCTCTTGTGTGGAGTAGGATTATGTTAATTTGTCCTTGGTGGAAGCACTCTTCACCAACGCCTGCACACAATTGTCAAAAGAGACAGACAGAGAGAGAGGAAAGGAGGCAGCGAAGGAGTTGAGAAAACGAGTGGGAGAGAGGGGAAGCTGTGATTAGCAATTTGGAGAGAGAAGAGCTGAATGGACAGCAGAGAGATATAGCTTGGTGGAAGAATAGGAGAGACCTTAGACTGATGGAGAGAGATGGGTGGAATTGGGGATAATGAGGAAGATAAAGCAAGACAAAACACTGTTGAGGCTGAATCAGGTGGGATTGTGAGGAACAGAGATAGATGAGGAAGGAGGAAGATGAGTAGAGGAGTAAGTGGAAAGGGACAATAATGGGGAAGAGACAGATCTAAGGAGGAAAGGATAGATTATACTCCAGGCATACATACAACTGGCAACTCTTTCTTGCTTCAGCACCATCTCACCTTGATTCTCATAATCTCTTTTTCCCTTTGTTAGTCATTTTGCCTTTTAGTGAAATATATGGTGGAAGGGAGAGGGTCTCTAGCCAGATTCAAACCAAGGATGTTGCGTGGTATACGTCTTAACTATTAGGCCTCAGACATCCCTTACAAGCTTTTTAAACCTTGAAATCTAGAATATTTAAACCAGTAGTTCCCAACTTTGGGATCAAGGCCCTCCAAGGTGTCAAGATAACATTAGACATTGCAAGATAGTCAACAAGTTAAAACATTTTGATAGATAGAATTATATTTCTTTTTCTGGCTTGGCTGTTAATAATACAGAAGTGCCCAATAACCAAAAATACATGGTCACCCAAAGTTCATTGTCCATGGTAATAAAACTCAAATGTAATAGATATAGTTTTATGTTGTCAATGCACAGTATTGTTAACCTCCACACGACCAACTCTGCAATACAATTGTTGTCCAATGACCAGTGCAAGCTATAAACATGGGAGTCTCTCTTATTTTATTGCTTATGTGATTATTTAAAGTGCTATGTGATAGAGTGCTTTAGAGATTGGTGTCTAGTACGTGCCAGGGGAGACTCTAAAGTTCTCCACCGGAGGAGGTCAGGCAGTATGTATTTTAACTACCACCGCTGTCTATCACAGTCTGATTCATTGTCATGGAACATCAAAATTTCCATATTTTTGTGCAAACTATGCTGATTAGTAGTTCATTTTAAGTCCATGCATGAACAAGTTATAATTCAGGTGGAACTTGTGTATCTCCTCATCACAGAAAATCATTTTTTTGTTGTTTCACAACAGCTCCAAGATTCTACAGCTCTTACAGGAAGTCTGCCAAAAGAAATATGCCACCTGCAATCTCAAGATACATTTTTTTACAAAAGCCGTTTTAATTGAATATCCACCTCTACAGGACCCAACCCCCTATTCTTTGCTTTTATACATTAATGCTTTTTTAGTTACTTTCCTGATTGTTCCCCAAATTAAACCATGGTATGTTTAGTTTGATTATCATTTTGTTGGGTGGAAAAAAATGTTTATAGAAAAAAAAAGAGGATAAGAGAAGATAAAGGTTTTAACAATGTCTTGTTAATTATTTGTATTTTTTCCCTGTTTCTACAGTTCTTTTTTTATTTCACAATCTCTCCCAGTTTCTTTCATGGCATTCTCTGTTACAGATGTCCAAACTAATTATTTTAATTTCTTGTTTAACTTGAATATTAATATTCTACCTGTCACTCTCCACCCCCATCCAAATGTTTAATCATGATATAGTTTTGCTCCAGATGCTGGTTCATACAGGTTTCAATGAGAAGTTAAAACATCCATCTCCAGCTGATTTTTTGTAACAACGGCAACCTCAACCATCCATCCCATATGTTGTGGACGTGGCATCATTATGCATTGCTTTGCTGTAAAGATTCACAAGCCAAAAAGGTTGAGAACCAGTGATTTGAACCTCCAAACTTTCCTATAGCTCACATCTTGTGAAACTTTATTTCCATTCCTCATGTCCTTCAGGCCTAGTGATTTCTGTTTGAGAAGAAGGGCAGGAGCACTGCAATGTTTAGGCTAGCAGGCTGAAAACTTAAAGACCACGGAAGGGCCTTCCTAAGTCGTTTTGCCATGACAAAAATCTGGGCTCTACTCAAAAAGTACTACAGAGAATTCAACTCTTCCCGTTTGATCAGAAACACTCTGAGCCACTCATAAGTCGTATGAACCTCAGTTGGATGTGTTTACCTGTTATCGGCACAGACAAGACATCATATGAGGACCGGTGTGTGTGAGCGTGTGTGAAGTGCTGCCAAACCTTAAGCTGCTCTGAGTTAGGAATTCAGGATTGGGAAGAGGCCAAGTGAGATCAACTCTGGAATTGTGTAATTCAGGGATACTTACAGATTTAAGCATGTATAAAATGGCTAATACTGTTCTTCATCTGGAGTTTACTATACATAAACTTAATCCGGTGTAAGTCCTGTGTTAGAAGATCTACATTGTGTGTGCAGTACTGTAGCGCTCCCTGGTTGTTCTCTGAGACAACAGCACCACCTGCTTGTGAATACTGGTGATGTCAACCTGTAATGATTCCTAGATATTTTTTATACATTAATTTAGTACTTCAGCTGACTCCACACTTTGTATCAGAGCTTGTTAGGATGACACTGAACCTCTTACTGCAAATAGAGAGGAAGCTGCTAATATACTTGTACCAATGATTTGGACTGTCAGTGCTCGGGGTAACTTCTATTCGTGCATGCAACTAGCCACGTGGGGGAGAAGGGTGTGAGGGTAATGTAGCATGCCAGAAAGCTATATATAAGTACACGGGTTGCAGGTGCCATGACAACAAGCATCCACCCTGTTGAAGAGTCATTGACAAAGACACTTAATCCCTACCAGCCCATCCCTGACCTCTGACCACATTTGTGAAACTACAAAATAACTTATCAAAAACATCACAGAAAACGTAACCTCATCTTGCTCATCTCCTGTTGCAGGCCCAAAAGAATGAGAGGGAGTCTATCAGGCAGAAGTTGGCTCTGGGCAGTTTCTTTGACGATGGGCCAGGCATCTACACCAGCTGCAGCAAGAGCGGCAAACCCAGCCTATCCTCACGGTAAGACCTCTAAGCTCTGTCACATTTATTCATTCTTAACCAATAAACATGTGACTGGTACTTTTTTGGAGTCTCATAATTCTCTGAAGAAGGGTATACTGAAAGGAGATGGCAGCAGATATATGTTAAAATCAGCTGTATACAAATATTTTTTTTAAAATGACTCATGTCACAGGCACCAATAAAGAAAAGACAAACAGGGAGAAAGAGAATGACAGGAAGCAGGGAGGATTTGCGTAGCGTGAGTTAGCCACGCACAGTCAGTCTAGCTCTCACTTCTCAAAAGCCACCTACATGTGCACACACACACATACATAGATCCACTACTACCACCTCCTACACTATACTTTACTGGAACTCTGCAGATATTCTGTAAACACTCCAGTGCTCTTTCTCAATATTGCTGCGACAGATCAATGACTGGTTGTGATGCTTAATACCTTATTGATGATTACGGGGAAACAGTTTAATGACAGCACTGTGTGAAAATATGATGAGCGTATTATTACACCTCTTCAGTTGTAAAGAATTGTGACCAAGATATGTGTGACATTTCATATTTAAAATATAAATCCACTCATAACACTCATTACAAATGATGTAATGGTGATACTCAAACATATCTTTGGGATTTCTCAACTGTTTCTTGTTACTTATCAGCTGACATTTTCCTTGGTAATAATGCTATGCAATAAGCTCATATTGGCAGATATATCAGTGAGCCTCTAAACTGTAGACGCATCACACTATATCAGCTGCTAGTCATCTGAAAAGTTAGTAAACACTCCCACAATCTATTAAATTCAAGTTACAGGGAGATTTTGATGCTGCTTTTCATGGGGGAAAATACAATCCACCACTCAGGTCCTGTTTTAATCTGGACTGATTGGATCTATGCTATGTAACCAGTCTGCTCTGTTTGTAATTACCGCATTGAATAAGAAGATTATTGATCCACAGTGGGCTGGATCTACACCTAGTGATATTCTGCTCCTCCGTGGCACAAAAACACCCCCACCAGTCCAATGTATATTGGATCAGACCTACCGGAGGCATCCTGGATCGATCCATATTGAAGACAAGAGAGGAGATGATTAAAAACACAAGCCCTCCTTAAATCTGTTCTCAGTTTGCACCTTGCTCTGGTGATGAAGGCAGCTAGCGTCGCCAAGGATTTTCTTTGCATTTGTCTTAATTGTTTTGCACTTTTTCTCTCTTTAACACATGGCGTAGTGCACACAGTACAGTGTGCATAGTCAGAGCACTCTAAATCCTTTATTGAGGCAAAGCACTTTGTTGAACTCATCACAGGTCATTTGTATAAGCAGCTGCTGTTGACCTTGCTGTGTGTTTTGGCCCTGGTCCCAGTCAATTACTGCAGAAAGAGCCAACACTGAACTGACATGGCTCTTATCTGCATTTTTGTTAATATTAACACTTCTCCCTCTGTTTGAATCTATCATTATCTCTGCAGGCTGCAGAGTGGAATGAACCTACAGATCTGTTTTGTCAATGACAGCGGCAGCGACAAGGACAGTGATGCAGATGACAGCAAGACAGAGACCAGTCTGGACACACCTTTGTCCCCCATGGTATGCGCTGATACCCTCGTATTCACTTTGAAACCCACATAGAGTTATTTTAGGGTTTCTTCAGAATTCAAGAATGAAAGAAAAGGACAGAAATCTTGAAATCACTGTGAAATGTGTATTATGAGATACAGGACTGACTGGTGTGAAAGTGTCGAAGTGTAGAGCTCTTATTGTGTAAAAGTGAGAGTGAGACAGAACAAGAATGAAAGCGGTGAAAACGAGATATTCATTATGAATCAGAGCAATAACTGTTGGCTTAGTCGCTCTATGAATGTTTTTGCTCACGTTTTCTGGCCTGTTAACCAATTCATGGGCAGCAAACGAGAGGTGAATTGGAATATGCTCCCCATGGCCATGGATGACTGGCCACATTAACCTCCTGTCAGCCTGAGACACATTTAACAGAAAGAGAGGGAGATCATCTCTTTACATGTTCATCCTCGCTCTCCTCACAGCCCATTTGATGTGCAATGACATTCCTGTTAAAAATCTACACACCAAAATGCCAAGAATACTTCTTCTTCATATTTGATTCCACCTTGCCATACATGTCTTGTCGTCCCTCTTCCTCCTTTCACCACATCATCCCTGCAGTCCAAGCAGAGTTCGTCCTACTCGGACAGGGACACCACAGAGGACGACTCCGAGTCTCTGGAGGACATGGACTTCCTGAGTCGACAGAAGAAGCTGCAGGCGGAGGCGAAGCTGGCCCTGGCTATGGCCAAGCCCATGGCCAAGATGCAGGTGGAGGTGGAGAAACAGAATCGCAAGAAGTCACCGGTGGCCGACCTGGTCAGTACCAGAATTACACAGTAATGCTCCCTTTGACAGATGATGAAGTTTTTCATCAATACGGACAACTTTTCCACAAGAAAAAGGAGAGGAAAGACCTGGCAAATTTTAATTGTCATTACAATTACATTTATTCATTTAGCTTTACAATTGCTATATATGTCAGAGGTCGCAACGCCTCTAGGGGTTCGATTCCCACTGCAACACACCCACTCATGTGTCCCTGAGCAAGACACTGGAGAGGAAAGAGTTACATAGTTTTATATAAACATGATTAGCAGACAAAGACAACACAAAATTATTACATTGGAACCAAGATATGTACTGATTTATACTTCCACAAAAATGGACAAAAAAAGGTGTATTTGCTGTTTCAAGCTTTTGGTTTTACTTTTATATTAACAAATGAATCACTTGTATGTGAAAGGGGTTTCTTGTTGTGATGATTTCTTGTGGAATTATCACATATGACTCTGCTGTTCCCCTCAGCTCTACAGAGCTTTATAGCATCTTTCAGCTCGTTAATTTGGTTTCGCGACCCACAATTTTACAGTTTTGCTTTACTCTTATCACTCTCATCAGTGTAGTTTTTCAGGAAATGAGCAGCTGTTTTAATCAAAAATACTCTAAAAAACCTGCTGTAAGCTACCTGCCCACCACCAAACAGTAAACAGACAAAGTTCGCGACTAGCTGGTGTGGAAAGTGGGCATCCAAAGGAATGCTAATGTTGCTCCAGATGTGCTGGATGTGTAAGGCATCAATTGCTTGCTAACAAGTTTGTCGTATTAATTAAAAGATCATAATGTGCTAGTGTTTTGTTTGCAACTCATTTCTGCTGTCCACAGATGGCCAGAAAATCTGTTTTTTCAGGTTTAAAACTACATTCATGAACAATATATCAGCAGTGCCAGCTAATTGCTCAGTTGCATCACTGACACATTTTGCTGATAATTTAGGAAGAAGATTGTAACAGAAATAACCAGTACTTTCTATCAGTGACAAGACAGTACATTATGTTGACATTTTTCTCTTATGGCATACACTGGCTTGTAATGGACACAAATCATAAAGTCACATGTTTACCATAAAGATGATTAAGATAGCTAATTGGAGCAGAGAACCACCAGAAATAATGTGTACATACATCCAATATAACTTTTTGTCATTTTCTTCTTACCGTTTTAGAACAAAATGTCAGGCATATCGTGGTCAACGTCTGTCATGTGACATGTCAGGTCCATTGTTTGATGCATTAGTCAAAGTACGTAAGAATAGTTGGGTGGGTGATTTAGTAACATATGAGTATTATATGGAAGGTGAGTGGGTCATATACATATTGTGCTGGTGTCACAGGAAGCCTCCCCCTACCCCTTCCTCTGTTCACTCTTGTCCTCTGCCCTCATTTAGAGGAAGGAAGGTGATGACGACCCTGCTCATCATTATTTCATCCGTTTTTATCTGCCTCACTGCCTCTTTGGGAGCACAAACACCAGCACACTCAGACACCCACACCACCAGACTCACACAAACTATATTTCCACCCGGACTTGCAGGCAGAACCACTTTACTTATTCAGAGAAGAGAAGGGCAGCTTGGCCAGGTCCATCTATAATTCATATGCCGGAAAGCATTGACTTCAGTGTTTAGGGATGTAGCAGTGCTCAGCAGTCAGAAGACATCACTGTCACATCCAGACTGAACACACAGTGAATATTAAAATATATTAAGGCTACAGCCATCTGTCATGTCCACAGCACCAGAGATCCAATATACTGCAAAAATTACATATGCTAAATGGTTCCCTAGAACATTGATTCCTATCCAAGGGGTACTTCCAAAGTTGCCTGGGGTACATGGAAGTATTGTGGAGTAGCTAAACTAACATGAAAAAAGTAAATTGTGATTATTATTGAAAGGATGCACCAATCAAAATAAGATTGCAAATTGGTGTGATGGCTTCACCTTCCACCAACCTGAGTCAGTTGTACCAACATAAAGTCCCGCGTCGCCACAGAAATTACATGAAAACTAGTAAGAAGTCAAAAAAGTTAGCTTAAAGCTTTGGATGATGGTTTAAATACTGGTAGACTGAGGATGAACATTTGAAATAATTAGCTAAAAATAATGAATAAATGGTTGAAATAGCTACAATAAAATGGTAATGTAGGATAATAGTGAAGTAATGGATACACAGTTGAATTTGCTAAAAAAATCAATAACCAGTTTATATAATTAGCTATAAGTGATGGATAAATGGTTGAAAGATCCAGCTTCTGGACCATTTAAATGTATAAAATAATGATTGCAACAATCTACTTTGTGTAGTATTTCTGATTTCCAAAATAAATTAAAACAAAAACATTTGGAACTTGAGCTCATAAAATTAGAGGTGTGGGCTTACGTCAAAAGAAAAAAGTTGTAGAACAATCATTCTGCAGTTATACTGCTGCCAGTTAGTATAACTCAGTTCCAACTAAACTGGATTGTCTTACTATAATGCTTGTCAAGGGCAAAGAATGGGAATTTGGCCAGCACAGTAAGCCTGCCTCCAAATGTCTGTACTGGGTGTGTGGGTTTTTCCTTAATCTGTTCAAACAGGAGAGAAAGCAAGTAAGTCAGCGAGAAAAAAGAGGGGGAGAGATTTAGATTCCACTGTAAAACCTCCATTATCAACTAACTTCATTCAGAGAGAAGTGTAGTTCCTCAATGTGATATTGAGTCATTTCTAGAGGTTCATTTGCTTGTATTGGACACCCAATTTTTGTTTAGTAGCCTGCTACAGAAACTCACACTGTGGTCAGCACACTAGCCTGTTGAGTCAGGACTGACACTAATCTACAACCTTTCCCTTCACCCACTCACTCTGACATCACGTCTCTCTATGTCACTCTTCGGTCACCGCCTTGTGTATGTCCACTCACTCGAAACTGAAACTGACACATGCCAGCCTCAAGTACGGTTGCGTCAGTGCCAATGTGAAAGTGAAAGAGGGGTGAGAAACTAGCAAGAAGAAGAGCCTGCCAGACGCCAACGCATGCAAACGCTTAAAGTGTAGCACATGCGTGCTTCTCACCTACTGTTTGTCAAGACTGCAGATGAAGTGGGAGGGAAAGAGAAAGAATGTTGACCGGTTGGATGGGAATGTTGACAGAGGGAGAGTCTGATAAACAAAAAGCAAAGTGAGAAGGCACATGTGATGCTTTGTGATTTTATTGCATGTTGTTGCTATACACTCTGAGGTTGACTGAGAACACGGGCCAACTCCCAGAGTCAGAGCCAGAAGCATTTGAGAAATTATTATTTGGTTTCTAAGAACACAATAAAGGTAATACTGAAAATAAAAGCTCAGTTTGGAGCCATACTTGTTCAGGTACTGGTCAGTACAATAATACATGGACATACAATACACAAGCACAACTCCAAAACTTCAAGGACACTGCATTATGTGGAAGCCTTCTATTTTCACTCAGGGAAATAATTTGTAATTTCTCATACTTTATTGTCATTCCACCTTTGTCTGTGATTACAACACATGTTTTCACTACTGTGGATGAGTGGGAGTTTGTACTCAATAATAAAGTCTAGGGAATTTTTAAAGTTCCCATGAAAAGAGAAATCAAAATGCACTATGCAAGATGAGCCATATGAAAAGAAAAAAATGAACCAGGTTGATCCAGTCTGTGTACATTGTGGGGAAAAGCACTCAGTGGCTTCAGGAACAGCAGTATTAAAACATCATAGCGTCACTGAGTTCATCCACTGTGTATTTGTATAAAATCTGTTTGTGACCAAACAGCAGTGCCTACTTGGAATCCCCTAACTTTACAGTCCCCCTACGCAGAGTGGCAAACACCTCAAAGAAAGGTTGATATTCCCTTTTGTTTCATCAGGGACATTATCAGAAGAAGCAAAAAGAGACTGAAAAGCAGTCATTTCTTATAGAAAGAGCAACAAATGAAAAAGCAACTAATCAAATAAGTTCAGGCAGCAGATACTGTCAGTCGATCAAAACAGCTGACTCTTTCAGTTACTGATTTGATTCAATTTGAATGCTCTTGTTCTGTTAATAATTCATGCCAAGCAGATTTCAGCAAATTTAGGGCTACATTAAGCTCTTATATTCATTAGCAAATAACCTGCTGATTATTCTTTTACAGTGAATAGATCAATTGTTTAGTATAAAATATCAGAAAATAGAGATAAATGCCAATTGGCCATTCTCAGAGACAGAAAACGACCTCACTTTTGAGAACCTAGCACCTGTGAATGTTTGGCAGTGTTGCTTGATGAATGATACATTTTCTGTTTCTTACTTATTTAATAATATATACGATCAGATGATAATAGGTCCATGCGCTTACAATAGTATACAGTATCTTATTTCTTGCAAGAACTGAAGCATATGACACAAAGGTCCAAAAAACTAATTCTACAGCAGGAACATTCTTTGTAGCTGAACCTTGTTTTTATCCATGTCATGAGGTTTCAACCCCTCAGATAGGGAACGCATAAGGTCTAACATGTATTTCTCACGTACACTGTGTGTGTGTGTGTGTGTGTGTGTGTGTGTGTGTGTGTGTGTGTGCGTGCGTGCGTGTGTTTTAGCTTCCACATATGCCTCACATCAGTGAGTGTCTAATGAAGAGAAGCTTGAAGCCCACCGACTTGAGAGATATGACTCTTGGACAGCTCCAGGTTATAGTCAATGACCTGCACTCCCAGATTGAGAGTAAGTTGACCCCATACACACATATACAGTACATACACACATATGCAGAGTCGCTGACCTCCACTTTCAATTGCAGAAATGAGCAAGAGAGCAAATGGGGAAAAACATGCAGATGCATACTGACCCCTAATCCTCTAAGTGGATGTGAAAGTACTTTTATATATGTTAGTCAGTTCAAAGAATTGTACCACTTGACAGCTTCCCCTCAGCATTTACTGTTACCGCACTGTACAGATCATTGATCCTGGATGAATAATCTGTCATCTTACATTAAACAGCTCCAAAAATCCCCATGAGTCCAAAAGCATTAGCCAGTTTTTACTTACAAAACAGACTTTCCCTGAAAATCTCTTTTGTTAGCTCTTCATATTGTCTGGCAAAGCTGAAGGAACAATAGCTCAAACATGTGATGTGAAAACAACCGCAGCCACTGATGTGTGGTCAGAGCTCATAATGTTTTTGATGGCTTTGTGAGGTCATTTTATGAAGCCACAGTGGAAGATTTTAGGCGGTCACATACTGTACAGTATTGCATGTAGATGTAGATCTATGGATGCAGGTCACAAGAGAATGTGTTTTATGGTCAACTGTGGTCATTGGGGTGTTTAAAGTAATATTATATTATATAATATATTTTATATTCTACCTCATATTATCTACCACTCCAGGTCTGAATGAGGAGCTTGTACAGTTGCTGCTGATTCGGGATGAACTACACATGGAGCAAGATGCCATGCTGGTTGACATAGAGGACCTCACTAGGTCAGAGTCTCTTAATGAGGAACTTACTGAACTGCATTTACTATTATTTTTTTTACTTATCTTGTGTTTTATTGAAAAATCTTTTTAAAGAATAAGGTCGGAAAGAGATATTGTCAAGAAATCTCATGAAAAAGGCGTTAGTCCATCTCTCAATACTCTCTGGCAAAGCCTACACTGTTGGGGGCACATTTGTTCCTACTGACGCTGTAAATATTTAGAAATAACTACCAAATTTATACAGACTTCCTGAAACAACTCAAGATTACTCCACCAATTTAATCTTTCACTGCTATAACATTGTCGAACTCATGATGACTCAGTTAAAAAAACAACGTAGGAAAAATATTATTCCGCATTTTTCTTCCTAATCAAAACCTTACGTCTGCCAACAATGCAACATGACCACATCAGTTTGGTCAGAGATTTGGGTGCTACTATGCTAGTAGCGGCTAATGTAGCCTCATGTTGCTAACCACAAGCAGAGATGAGGAGGGACTACAGAGGTCTGGTCAGATCACGTCTTTCTAGCTTCACACCCCAAGAATCTTTTATATTCAGCCGACACTGACGTCACTTGAAGGCAATTTAAGTGACTTGGAGTACCTCCCTCTGTAGCTACAAAATGCTTCATACAGCATTTTTTAACATATACAGTAATACCTGTAACCTGTAAACAGACTGTATATAAAATGCGAAATGTAAAATTAGTGGAGTTCCCCTTTAAGGTGCATTTGTCTATTGCCAGCGGTTAGTTAGGGAATATTTTCAGCCACCAATTTAGTGATCCTGCTGCCCTAAGTGCTATCATGAGCACTTAGGGCAGCAGGACGGTGTATTTGAGATTGACTCAAAATAACATGTCACATGTCAATACAACTGCACGGTTTACTCGTATGTTTTTTTCATGGTTTAATGTTTTTTGGACAACAATGGAACAATAATGGAACGGCACAAAGGAATAAGCTTCACTAAATTCAGCTAAACAGACAATACTTGTTACTAAGTTCAGTTCATTGTTGGTTTGGGTCTTTTCTTTGGAAGAAAAATATAAAATATCACTAGATGTGTGCTTTATGTGACTTTATGTTCCTTTTCCAGGCATGCTGAGAGCCAGCAGAAACATTTGGCTGAGAGGACCCTATCTAAATAAGATGCCCATCCCTGCTCCACCTTTCTCCCCTGTGCCAAGCTAAGCTCCTGCTCCAAACCAGACTTTTCCCCTTAGGCCATTCCACCTCTGCCCTGTGTCGATCCAAATCCTGCCCGCTTGTCCCAAGTATTTTGCTCCTTGCTGCTTCCCCGTCTCCCAATGTCTAACCTCCTGTCCAACCTATTGACTCCAGCAGCAGCACAGAAGAAGGCCACTCTCTTTCTTTTGCTTCTGTGATTTCTCCCAGTGCTAAGGACAGAGGAGCACTTCCTGCTTCCTGGGAGAAGAGGAAACTGATTGTGTGTTGTCATGGATTCTGTCCCCAGCTTCCTGTGCAGTGATCGGCCTTGCTTTGCGATTGTTTCTTTTTAACTTTCTACATTCGCCACTAAATTATAACTGTCAAATGCAAAAATTGTGGGAAAAAAATAAAATAATAGTGCAAAATTTAGTAGAAAGTCAGTCATGAGAAAAAAGAAACAACATTGTATAAAAAAAAGCTGATGGAAACTAACTTCTTCAGAACATTTTAAGTTGGACAGTAATTTTAAAGTATTTCAAAGTCGACCTGTTTTTATTCTGCACAATGGTAGTTTTCAACTGAGAAATGTTTATTTGAAGGTGCTAAAAGAGTGTAAAGGAAACATGCCTGCCTTGTAGTGGAGTCGTAGCTTTTGGTAATACGTTCACTCTAATTGCTCTTCAACATTTTGTGAATGTTGATTTTCTGACACGAGTCATTTTAAATGAATAAGTGTGTTAATATTGTTTTCATCCTATTGTAATCAGAAACTTTATTGAGGGAAGAAATGTTTATGTACAGATATGTAAAATAAAGAATAAACTTTGTTTCATATATGTTGGTTTGTTGCGCTATTTGTTGAATTTGTAAAGCTGCATGTTGCTGCAAGTCAGCTGGAGGTATTTGCTCTTTCAAATGAGCTTCCTCTTTCTAATGAATGTAGGAAGTGTAATCACTGGTCACAACTGCAGTGAGACTAAAACATCACATTTCATATAGTATGACTCAACTCTGTTTCGGTCTTGCCTCATCATCACTCTCTCACTGGGGGTTAGTGTACTACTTCTAAAGGGACTCCATATTAATTTGGACAACCCCTTTAAAGTTGCAATTAGGAATTTTTCTTTCAAGTGAAAAAGCTTGTGGACTCTCAAAAATATTATGAATGGTCACTTGTGGTTCATGGTATACATGTTCAGAAAGTATTCTATATGACTGGAAGATTTAGTAATGAATACAATGTTATTTTTCATGTAATATACATGTTTCACTGAGGAAGTCCCCCCCCCCACCACCCTGGTGGGTCATCTGTCTGATCGTATACTGTCTTCAAAGAGTGATGGTAAGTTTCACACTTTCATATGCTGCAGTGAAGCCAGAGAAAGGCCAGGAAACTCCTGTCAACCACTTACTGACCACTGTCATTTCAGAGAGTGCACTTCCTTACAAAAACAGGGACTAAAGGGTGAAAGGACAGGATGTAGTCATGCTGTATGTACTGATGAATTTCATATTATTTTGAGACTTGAACACGTCTCAAATACTGATTACCAAACTTTTGCTATAATATAGCCTAACATCTGAAAAATACTTTACATTTAAAGTTCATTCCTGACCTTGGAAACAGAAAATGGCAAAATAATCTCACCATAAGGCCCATTAGTAGCTGTTCTGGGGCTTTAAATCATATCACAGCAAATGAATTTGCCCAGTTGTCATGGAAATGTAGATGGTTCGATATACATTTTTCTGAGGACCTTTGTCCACGTTGGCTTAACAGTTAATATTGAAAGTTAATTCTCAACCTTATTATATACTCCCGTTTCATATATTTAACCCAAAATATGTTTAAATTATAACAAACAAGCATTTAATTAAATTTTATATATTATACTAAAACCTACAGTAGATATTCTCCACATAAATTTAACAAAGAACTTTGAGATCCCCACACAACATATAGCCTACAAATAGATCATTGTAGTCTATATAAGATGAAAAAATTAGCTTTCAATATCACTTTAAAATAGCATTTGTGTTGTGCTTACATGGATAAGTACGTAAGTGGTGGAAAAAGTGTTCAGATCCTTCACAAAAAAACTGGCCTTTTAAGTAAAAGACAAACATTCAAAATATTACTTAAGTAAAGTGTCAGAAATATTATAGCCTAAGCAGAATTCTGCAAATAAAAAAGGTGCTTATGATGCAGAATGGCTCCTTTCAGAGTGCTGTATTATTACTGATGCATTAAACAGTATTTTAATAGTTGCTTGTTAAGATGGAGCTAATTATAACTACTGTCGTTTAATCGATCATATTTTATAAACTGATCATATGTTTTGTATGCAAAATCTTAATCAGCAAAGCAATTGTGGAGTAGAAATATTATAGTATATTCCTCTGAAATGTGGTGCAGTAGAAGAATAAAGTAGTGTAAAACAGAAGCAACCTGAAAATAGTAGGCCTACTTAATCACAGTGCTTGAGGACAGAGATATATTTTAGAACATTTTGGGATTGCTCGTTTGCGTGATCTTGGTATCTTTACGTGAGAACAGAGCAGTGATAAATCCACCGCCCACCCGTGCTAGGCAGAGGGAAAACCCAAACGAACCCTCCTCCGCAGTGACATTGACTGGGCATGACCTGGTGGGTCAGACAGATGCGGGGCAGAGGTAGTCCGTCAACATGTGTATTTGTTAAAAAGTATTTGCACACATGAGGTGGAATCTCTTTCGATAAGATTCCTGTCTATTGTTTTTATTCGGTGTGTTTTTCAGATGCTGTACTGACAGAAGGTATAGATCCCATATGTTGTGGTAGCCTGTGGTTAATTCCACTGTTTATAAAACGCTGCCACTTCCCATGTGCTACTGCTGCTGCGGACTGGACCACATTCTTATCATCATACAGCTACTTATCATTTATGTTGGTGCGGTTTGCAGCCGCTTCCTTGCAAATCTGCATAAGAGCTAACTAAAAACAATTTCATATGATATACTCATCTATTATTTATCTTCTGTAGGCCTACTCATCTAATCATAGGCTATTTATTTTTGGCAAATCAAATCAGTAGGCCTACGCGCATGCAAAACCTTAAGTTGGCTATTGTATCTAAATCACAGTTGCATTACACTTTGAGTTGACTTTTTCCCACCAGTAGTTGCTTTCATGATACAAACATTGCGACTTCTCGTTTTCACTGTGTGTGCTGGAACACCGATGAGGAAATTTCAATGTTACGTTAGCTTTCATTTGCTGGCCCTCCTGCAGGCAGGCCGAGGGAATCCCCTATGAATACATATAAATCCATCAGATAAGAAGGCAGCAACACAGTGTTGATTTACCAGGCTCGACCAACGATATCAATCAGATCAGAAAGATGGCTATCTATAATTTCTGTAAGTCAGCAAGCCTGAAACACAGAATGAGATCTAAGATTGGCTACTATTTTTTCCCATATTGTTCTACTGTGTTTAGTCATGCAAGTTGAGCACCAGTAGGATTGTATAGACCCATAAGACGCATGTGTTTATGGTTGTTATTCTCTTGTCATGCAGACTTCGCCAGCTGTGTGCTTCTGCTGACTCTGAGCTGGCGCACATCCACGGGACTCCCGGTGCGCACTCCGAGCGCAGAAAAGTGTGGAGACTGTCCATCGCTCTTCAAGGACCTCCTGCGGAATCTCACGGGGCTTCTCGTCGGTGTGAGTACAATTTATTGTAGCATTTTTATGTTGTAATACTGTATTATTTCTTTGTTTTACTCTGCCACACACCTCTGTAGTTTGTTAACAATGAATAGCATTATCTTGTCTTACAGGATGTTTTGTGTTACGGCATCACCTCTGATACAGTGGTGGTGAGGAGCAAATCAGAGACAGTACTGGCCTGCGCACCCACTCTGAATCAGGTGAAACTTGTTGATTTAACAGTGAGATAAATTATGAATTTGGAGTTATTATTTAAAGACCAGCTCATGATTGAATTATCTTTACTTTTCTTGTAAGGCTATAAATCCTAATGATTCTTTGAGGCATATTTTTAATTTTTCAAAAAAGAAATGAGGATTCAGTTGTTTTTGTACTTAATTAATGGAAACAGCTATACCACCTATAATGGTATAAAGATGATTATGGGCATCTGGTGAAATTAGTTCATCAATAAATGGCTCATGTTTAAAATGTCTTTTATCCCACAGAACACAGGATGCATGATGCAAAGGAATTCATCCTTTAGTGAGGTATGCTTTATTTTTTTAATGCTCCATGATGCCAAATTGATATATATATTATAATTATAAATTATAAATCCAGTATCTATTTTACTTGAATAAAGCTTTACATTTGTGTTTGGTTGTCTACTCTACACATCATAATTGTGACATTATAGGCTACCCCCAATCACTTGTTCAAATTTTCAAATTTTTTATAATACAGACAGACAATTGATGGGTAATTTTTCTTGTTTGTCTTGACAGAGTGAATGTCTGAGGAACATCATGAAGGACTTGACCCACTACACCGCTGTTATTCAGTCTTACCGCAGCTCCACACTCATAAGTCCTGAGAAAGAAGTTCCACTTCTGGACCAAACTCTGGGAATAATACAGAGCCTGAGGATGGTGTGTTTATTTTGCATGTGTGGGAGGGGTAAAAAGAAAATACATAGAGTGAAACAGAGTCATGATTTTAAGTAGTGAGAGAGAATCTCCTGGGAAATAACGTTTGAAAGTCGCCTGACGAAATTTTCTTTGCTTTATACAGAACTGCTCCCTGACGCCGAATGGAGAGAACGACTCTACAGAGGTATTTTTCTATTCCTTCTTTTTTGTTTGTTCCCTATTTACTCCTCATCGTTCTGTCTTTAAGAGGAAAACTGAGATAAAATCTATCCTTGAAAAAAACATGCAGGGAAGTTAGGGTGGGTTTTTTTGTGATTATGTGTGAAACTGGAAGGTGATTATTGTGCATTCATGGTGTTTCCTTTTTGCATTGCCTTTTAGGAGGAAGCTGCCCAGATGTGGGGAAATGACACCTTCAGCAACAGGCAGGAGATGTGTAAGATGATGAGGGGCTTCCATGTTCGAACCATCACCATCAACCGAGCTATGGGCTATATCTCCTCAGGAGACCACAGGAAGTAAACATCCAGCAACCTCATCATCATCATCACCACCATCATAATACCACAATATCTTTTCTCCTTTATTTCATCCCAACTAAACAAGCCTTCTCGATCATTCACTACTATCATTTACAACTACTGACCAAGTAGTGCTTTACACTGCATGATTACTGCTCAGGCATAAGCTAGATGGCCAGACTCCAGTCTCTTCATACAGTGAGAGCTGAGTGACAGTCAAACTATTACTAAGGTTAGCAGTGGGGCCATTTTGGCCCATTTAAATATATGAATGTATTCCAATATTTGGGGGAATGTATCTATTTATTTATCTATTTATTTGTGATATATTTATTACATCTATTTATTTATTTATTTGATGGCCTGTGATGTTATTTATAATAAATATAAATAAATAAATATAAATATGTTTTGGTATCAAGTGTTGAAGTGGAAGTCATTTTTGACTGGAAGTGGTTGCAAATTAAAATAGAACTGATGATACTTACCAGTAATTACAGATAACACTACTGAAGAAAGAAGTAAGAAAGAAACAACCGGGAGACCTTCTTTTGTAATTCAGTCAACATTTATTCCACAGTTCTTCGGAGGGACTCAGATAGGATAGAAACCAAGTGCAAAAAGGACGGACTGGATTGTTGGTGGTATTACTGCATAATATCAGCATGGACAACCCTAAAATATTCGACATTTCAGATGCCATTTCTACAGCTTTTCCCAAATAGTGTTATCTAGAAACAGTGTCATTTGGCAACGGGTAAAAGAGAAACAAATCTGTCACTAATGCAGGGATGTTGAGAACATTTAAAATATGTCCAGAGGCATCTTACAGTATATTTTGTTTTCGTTAACTGTTCTAACCTCTACAGATATGAAATACGCCTTGAAAAGATGACTCGAAAAATATATGAATGTTGCTAGGCTGTAGCTGCACTCACACAGGTAGACTACTTAAATGAAGCCCTGAATCCAAATGCTTAGGATTTGGTTTTTTTCCCAACAGTGTACACTTTTGTAATACACACAAACAAACAACATTTACACTTTAACAAAACTCAAAATGAGCATTCTAGTCACGTGAGAGCAGGAATGGGTTCATAATTCAAGTTAAACAAAATAAACATAATTAAATGACTCAGTTTAGTTCTACAGGTTCAGCACAAATAGGCATAAACAGACAAAGTAGAAAAATAGATCACAGGTTTGAAAAAGTTGGTAAAAAAAAAGAGATTTACAAATATGCACAAATCTGCAGATATAAAAACGCAATTGAAAAAACATCCAAGATGTTTTTGGACAGTCACAAGCATATGCATGTGATGTAATGCCTACTTGTTTTTTAAAAAGTCCCACAAACATAACATTTAAAAGTGAAACAAGACACAGGTTGGATTTTTCCCATTTTTTGCAGTTTCAACACTGCAGCACCTACATTTACATGTGTTACTGGCTACACGATTAGCTACTAAATATTCTCAACAACCTCTACACCTCTTTACCTCGTGGTTATTGTTGAACATAATAATTCTAAGCATCAAATTCTGGCTACACAAACTTTGAACTAAATGAGGGAAAGTGCCCATTGAAAGATAAACAATGGCCCTTTTCATGTAATGCTGCAGGACAGAAGCCCATCAGTCAGTTTCATGTCCAGGCATGTTGTACAAAGGAGAAACACAAACTGAGAGCTGATGTTTGGTTCGTAGATCGACTCTACTTTGTTGTATTCCTGAGATTTAGTTTTTCTTCCAGATGGTGGCCTTTCACTTAGCTGCTCGATTGTTCATCATCTCTGAAAAATGACAAAAAACAAAACAGAATAACTTGTCTGCCCATTGTGTATGTGTGGTCATTAGAACCATGATGAATCTATGGATCCTTATTTTGATCAAACCGTAGAACAGTATAATATACATTACATATCTTATGGCCACCAGTGACAGTACTGAGCACTCTGGGCAGTGGGCAAGGAAGCAGTCCTGAACTATTTTTTTAATGGCTTGTACTGACTTAAATTGGTATTTCAGCCACCTAACTCATATTTCCCAGCTTATAGGTAGCTAAGAAGACATCTATCCACCAACATGCAGGAACACATTTGAGCAGATTGTGCTGTAATATAGAGCTCTGGATCAGGGCTAGTTAAATAAATAAAAGTATTAATTTTATTTTCCTGTGTGAGTGAGAATATAATTACATTTCAGCATTTGTAATGCTGTTCCCAACATCTATACGCTAGGATTAGGTCCAGACCGAAATATCTGAACTACTAGATGGATTGACACAGAATTTTCTAAATAAATTCATGATCCCCAGAGGATAAATCATACTGACTTAGGTGATACCCTGACTTTTCCACTACAACCACAGCAGGCTGACATTTGTGAATTTTAGCGAAATGTCTCAACAACTATTGAATGAATTGTAATAAAATTTGGTTTGCACATTCATGTTTTTTTATTATGTCTTTGGTTTGCAAGGACTCTGAGTTTTTATCTAGCGCCACCACCAACAGTTCAAAATGTCAATTTGTCCAGTACTTCAGTTTATGAACAAATACCTGCAAAACTGAAGACATTCCCATCAGCCTCAGCTGCACTTTGTAATTTAGTTCTAATTAGCACATGTTAGCATGCAAACACGCTAAACTACCATGGATAACATGGTAAACATCTGCTAAACAGCATGTTATCATTGTCACTGTGAGTCTTTCAGAATACTAACATTAGCGTTTACCTTAAATCACCACTATGTCTAAATATAGTCTCACAGTGCTGCTAGCATGGCTATAGACTCTTGGTCTTGATAGTTTTTTTATTGCTGGACTGGTTTATAAATTATCAAAATTATGGTCAATTGATGAAATGAATTGACTCATGATCATATTAGCTCTGGTGTTTTTTTATTATAATTATTAGATGGTTCATATGTTTGTCTGTAGTTTATTACCGTGCAGTGTCTGATGGACCTCATTTGGCAAGTCATCCAGTTCCTCCACACTTTTCCACAGGTGGTGCGCCGTGGCCTCTCCTGGCCTCCTTCTGCTCTTCCACTCCACCAGCATCTTCAGTTTCTGCATGGTCACATCTTTCTCTGCTGCCTGGATATCGTCCACTTCCCTGGAGTTCAGGTCTAGATAGATGGCCACCTGCTTCCACTCCTTCCCGAGCCGCTTGGCCACCTGCAGTAGCTGCTTCTCGGACATGTCCTGGCCCAGAGTCATCACTCTTTTGACTCCATCTGGAAAAGACACACAACACACACTGGTACTTTATTTCAGTATAATTTTAGACAGAGAGGTGCATTTGGAAGTAGGTTTTGGTAACTTGATTGGGCCTAAACAAAGATATGCTTCAAGTTCCTCTCAAATTACTAGTTAGTAAAAGACGTGGAAAGTCACCTGACTCGTCCTGCCATCGAGGTCTTTTACAGGCAGTTTCTTCTTCTGAGGGGCTGCTGCTCCTCTGTCTGCCTAGGAGAGATATAACCAGATATAACCTGTAGAAGCTGAAATCATGTTGTGATGGACAGATCTGATTAAAAGAAAGAAAAACAAGCAGCTTACTGTTTGTCCTTTTCCTTGCCTTTTTTTCTGTGTTATCCACACAGTCACCTAAGAGTAGAGAAAAAACAGATTGTCATCACTCTGGAGTAGAAACCACATTCGAACAAAGAAACATTTAAAACACCATGTGAACATGTTTTGGTTCATTTGAAAAATGTTTGCAAAACCTTTGACTATTCAAACAAACATAGCCTGATTTTAGCCACAACACCTAGATGATTTTCACCTGCAAATCATCAAATGTGACTAAATGCACTGGTACCTTCTCTGATGGTTGCGGACCACACAGTCTCCTCAGTGTTAATCTCTATGAGACACAGTTTAAAGGGAGGAGGCTGCTCAAAGAAAGCTTCAAAGTAGCCCTTCATCTTAGTCACAGCAAGGGTGAATTTCAAATCCTGCACAGAGACACATACACATAATGAAAAATGCTGTAACTGTGTAGTCAATGCATAACAAATGCAAACTTAACGAGGATGATGATGACGATGATAATGGTGTTGCACTTGACAGTCACAATACTGTAGTTTTCAACACATAAGTTGCAATATAAAAGATAACATGTGTGCAGACACACATGCACATGCAAAGAGACACACCTGAGGTTTGATGTCTCCCTCTGGCTCGCTCATGAGACGATACGTCCCCTCATCCAGTTTACATGTGGGAGGCTTGTCTATCTGAATGTAACGATTCTTGTAGCCCCGCACCTGTTTGTTTACATCCTGGTTCACATAAGGACAGCAGGTAGACAAGACGAGGCAGAAGATAAGTCAGTTTCTTGCAGATGACATTTTCCATAGTTGAAGTGGAAAAACTGAAGGCGTGTCTGAAGAACAAACCACTCAGAGTTCAGACCCGGTCAGTGACTGCTGGACAGGCTAGCATTATACACAGTGATGGAAAAAATCATCAGAAGGGAAAACACAAATTACTACAATTTTCCAGGTTAAAATAAATAAAGTATGATTATTCACTTGCTGCATCCTCTCCAACACACATGCTCACGCAACCACAAGCACACTTCCTGCGTGACCTCAGCAGCGCAGTGTTAAATGTTGTTAAATTACTCAGCATTATTGTCATGCAGCTGTCAGAATTATGTGGTGCGCTTACAGTAATACACACACCAGTTGCATCAGTACCATTTTGACACATACCACTGACATTTCTTACTTGACCATAAAGGCTAGTCTAAACAAAAGCACAAAATAACATATAATATATATCATAGTGTTTGATAAGGTCAATAACACCAGAGAGTCAATGATCACTTAAACAGATGCTCACATTTATGCGTATAGACAATATGATATAATGTAGTCTATCATAGAGTTTTTGCACTGTAATATACTGAATAATTTCATGACAACAACTCTCTGCTAGATTTTCACTTCGGTGTATTACACAAACCTGGAAATCTGGTGACTGTTCTATAAAGTATTACACCATCAACGCCAGTGAAATTACCAAAAATGAAGTGAAAGTTACATTTTGCCTCTAATACTGTTCTTACTTTTCAGACACAATTTCATAGGTATCATAGGCATTTTGCTGGAGTTTTATCCAGTACATTAGTTGGCATGATAGAAAGGTTGTGAAAATTTAGAGAGGCTCAGGTGATGATCTCATGAATGGAATATTTCTTTGTGCCGTGCATGTAAGGAAGTGTTTTTTTTGTTTGTCTTTCGTGGCACGTCAAGAGAAAAATTCCTCAATTAAAACACAAAATGTGCTTTGAAGTGAAAAGTCACGAGAAGGTTGACACTTTGGCTGACTCACATTATTTTAAAAGTGAATTGTTATTGGTTTTATGCATACGAAATGGTAATTAAATGTGAAATGTATTGGTGTCTTAAGAAGCTGGGCATTAGAAGTGCATCTAATAAACATCGGTGTATGTATTCAGACATAACATGTGTATCCACTAACATAATTGCAGAATTTCATCACCGTACAGGTACTGAAATATTACTGGTTCCTGAGTTATTATTATTATTATTAAGGTTCTTTTTTCAGTCACGACACTGACAAATTAAAGGCTCTACTTGAACGTGGTTTCCAAGAACTGAGTGCGGCAAAATGAAATAGGATCCTGCAACAACATGAAACATGACGTTTTGGAGAAATTAGACAGAGCAAAGACTGCCCGGACAGTGTTGCATTAGTAAAGAGTAGGAAGACTATCAATCGTTTGTTTTAGAGCCTGCTTGAGCCTACATTTTTTTTTAAAGAAATGAATCAATTTCCATGTCTGGGATGACTTTGTAACAATAAGACGCTCGCATTATTAACCAACACTCACCTTAATGTCAGATGAACTGTTGGTGGCCAGGTAGATGTGGAAGCTGTAATTGTTGTTGCTGTCACCGCCCAGCTGCTTGTAGACCAGGACCACCCCGTGGTGCTCTACAGATTGGCTCGTCTGAATGATGGGACCCACGGGTGACAGTGATGTGACATTCCACTTCACATGGCTACCTGAGTGGTCCATTGTCGGCTCGATGAGTGGACGGTTGTCCTTTATGTGCAGGACGCTGAATATCATCTCATTTTCTGGATCTGTGTCAGGATAAAAAAGAACAAGAAGGTCTTATCTTTCACCTAGAGCATCTTTAAATTATATATAAAAGATTATGATATTCACTAAAATTAACTATTTTCTGTAAAGGCCTTAAAATGGGTCGTAATCTTAATAATAAAGAATTGTACCTCACTTTCACAGACATAAGCTACATTCAAAACAACCTCCAGGTGACATCTTTGTCAGAAATATTGGATGTTCATAACATAACATAGAAGACACATAAGACTGAGACCACACTGATATCCATTCTTACCGGCAAGGCAGACAGAGTGAGGGAACTGGATGGACTTGAGGACAGACGCATCCTTATTGATTGTGTCCACGTTAAAGATGGGTCCAGCAAATTTCCAGGAGTCCCGGAGGAAGGCGCCGAACTTGGACCAGGACAGGACGGAGTACCGCACAAGCACCCGCTCCGATGCTTCAAACACCAGGCCGGTGACCGAACACTCATACGTGCCCTCTCCTTCCAGCTGCACCCTAAAACACAAACAGAGTCAGTGATGCTGTACATACAGAATCAATGTAAATGTGTGCAGAGCAGATCAGAGTGGTACTCACTGTAATCGTCCCTTAGTGATCCTCCTGGGCGTAACAAGCTCATAGCCACGGTTCTGTCAGACAAACCAACACAGTTTATGTGTTTGGACAATTATAACATCAGAGCTAAAACATTTTTAAAATACTATATATAGATATGCGCAAAGGAGGAAAGGCTTATACAAGGTCCTTTCCAATATCAGAGGAATGTCAAATATAAATCAGGTATAATTAAAAACATCAGGCAGACAAGACATTTAAAATCACCACATTTTACCAGACAAACATCTGGATTCAGAGCTCACCTGCTGGATGGCTTTGCATTTGTCACAGCATATGTTAAAGTGTCTCTCGTCTGTCAGAATGTGTGACAAAAAACGGGATGTTATTTAGAAGACAAGCTATCACCAGAAGATTAGTTGTGTTACATCGGTTATGTATATGCTTACCTTTCCCATTTGAAACCCCTGCTTCAGGCCCAGGGTCTGACTCTAGAGGATAAAACAAGTCCAATTATAAGCTCAATTACATGTCAAATCAAATTCTGTGTTCTGACATTTTGTGCTATAATTATGAAACAGGGTTGCCATTAAGATAAGGCTGTAGCCAACGTCCACTAAGTTACCACTAAAGTCATGGCAACTACGACAACAAGCTGACATGGCGGTCTGGATGTAAACAACTAACAAGACTGTTATAAAAAGTTGCATAGTCTGACAATACAGGTACTGATATTTTGTAGACACAATGTTGACGCATCGCACCGTGTTTGTCCTCCTCTGCATCAGCCTCTTTGTTGTCTGCAAAGAACACAAAGGAGATTAACTCAGTTAAAACGTTCTTAAAAAATAATTTTCTAGGGTTGATAATAGGATGTTGGTTCTTACCTCCCTCTCCGCCATCCTTCTCAGCGCAGCCTTCTGGTCAGAATGTCAGAACACGACGTAGGGTAGGGTGAGAAAGAGAGAAATGAATAGAACACAGTAGTTCAACATTTTGGAAACTACACTTCTACGAGATATAACATGTTACTTAGTGAGATTTAGATGTGTTGGTAGGCAGATTTTTTCTACCCCTGGACAGAGCCAGGCTAAGCTAAACTAACCATCTCCCGGCAGTAGCTTCATTTTTAATGTACAGATATGATGGCAAGAAACTGAATAAGCAAATTAAACTATTCCTTTAAGATGTGCGCTGTAATGGAGCAATTCAAAGTGTATCTCTCACCAGAATCCTCATCCTCCTCTTCATCCTCCTCCTCTCCCTCTGAGCTGTCCTCAGTGGACGTTCCTGTGTTCTCTTTTTGATAAAACAATATGCAACATGGACATGTGAGAGAGCTGAAACCTTTGCACCAAATTTCCAATGAACGATGCGTAAAAGGGATTCATGCCATGAAGGTAATATGACTTTGGAAATAAAATAAGGAATTAATCTTCAGAACAAATTAGATTTTCTGCAGATGGCAAAGTTTTGAAGAAGATGAAGATTTTGTAATAGTTATGTGGAAAGAACAAATGTCCGGTGTGATATATGTGCTTACCTGAACTACTGTTGTCACTTTCTGTCAGATTATCTGTAACAAATTAGCAATTGTTTTGAGGTCAGTGCGGTTTGGTCAGTAAAAACTGATGCAATAATGTCAAAATGTGAAAAAAAGTCCTTGTACATTTCCAAATTATTAGTCATTACTCTTACTACATCATTATTATTTTTTGTTAACTATATCATCATCATCTTTTTGGGAACTCACCACTTTTAAAGGTTTGATCACATCATCAACTCACTGCCCAACAGTTGATGTATGAACAGTTAGAGTCTTCAGGAAGAGTAAAGCTAGAGTGTCTTGTGTTAATTTATCCTTAGCAGGAACCACAACTCTACAGCAAAAACAAGCATACAGCACCCTATAATATGTAAAGCTTGTAGCTATCATCAGTCCTTTTCAACAAACCAATGTTTTGTTGTATAAGGGGGAATGCATATTTGTCTTTCTCGTGCAACATAAAAGCAGAGAAAACTTCAGGTTCAGCCACGTCATCTCCACACTCAGACTGTTTAAGAATTTCCTTACATAAGGAAAGTAATAATAGATGGACTTGTCTATTGAAATGTCAGGAAAAAAAGAGTAAAAGTACCAAATTTTATTTTTTGTCACTGGGGCTATTTCTTTAACAGGTGCAGCCCCAGTGGAGACCTCTACTTTTAGAGTACCTCTATGTTTGTGTGTGTGTTTAAAAAAAAAAAAACATCTTCATCCATATTAGTCATCAAAAAATCTCAGCATGTCTGACGTACACCACCAGGTTTTACATATCCATCATTCCTTAGCAGCTGAACTGTGGCTCCCTGTGAAGACGCCTGTGATGAGTGCCATGCATTAACATTCTGGCGCATTTATACAGAAGGGTCCAGAGGAGCTGCTTCTCCTCTCTTCCCAGCAGCGGTGAATGTCCGTGGGCCTAGCCATCTGGCTGGGTGCCTGGCCGGCTAATGGATGGAGCCCATCCTCTCTGGCCCGCAGAGTTTTATCTTAGACTAACAAGCAGATGCTGCCATCGCTGCTCCACTCGCCGCACCTCCCTCATCAATCTCTCTCCTCCACTCTGCTCGATCTGTCTGCTTCACCTCCCTCTGCACTCTCTCTCCTCCATTTCTCTCTCCTTGTCCTCATATGCCTCCCATGGCCAATCTCTTTCTCTGCTGCCTCATGTGGGCCAGCAGGCATCCCTCTTCACTCTGGCATGGGCGCTTCCCTTCATCAGACTGACAAACAAGGTGGAGAGCAAACACCCACATCCACACACACACTTGTCTACAGCCACAAAGGTTTGGATAGTTTAATGGGTGTTGCCTGCCATCTGCTGGTCTAAAAAAATATCAAAACCAAGGGCATGAAAGGGTTGATGTGTGGTGCACAGCAGTGGTTTCTTAACCTTTTTGGCTTGTGACTCCTGAAAAAGAAGCAAAGTCTGCTAAATTCAGTGTCTTGGTCATTGTCATTAAAATCAGTGTTTCTGCTACCTGTTATATTCATTAAGACATGGCAGGCCACCAACTTTGGCAGTATTGAGCCTATTACATCAGCATGAGGAGAGAAAAATTCAGATCATCACCAGTTGTATGTAAGTGTGTATCTATTATTACCAGGTCAACTACAGAGTGCTTTTTTTGCTATCTAATAAGTGTTAATTTGAGATCTCTAAGGGTCAGTTTAATCTGCAGAAAGATTATTTCTGGAGATATCACCAACTCAGAAACAGTCTACTTAAAATCTGTGAAATTTGTGAAAATGACAGGATAGGCCAAAAACAAGTTCACCATCAGCAGGCGTGAAAAGGTAGGCTAGGTCATATCCCACCCTGCGTCTCTTCCTAAAAAAACACTGGTTAGGTGAAACTGATGACTCATTGTGCTCTGTCCCTACAGTCCGATCTAGACAAACAAAATAATACAGCAAGCTCAATTTGCAGCTACCTGGTGGTGCAGTTAGCAAAAATAGCAAATGCAAAACTGGGGATACAAGTGAGTGTATGACTGTGCATAAATCTTGCTGCCCTTTAAAGGAAAATGATATGGAGATCAGTGAGGCCAAAGGAAGGAAGGAAAACAAAAGTAGTGACAAAATAATAGGATTTAAGCCTTTTAAATATTAAAAAGAGCCAGAGGACAGACACGGAGGGAGGGTGTTGAAAATGGGTTAATGTTTACCTTTGTGTTCAGGCGCAGGGATATCTCCGTCTCTGTAGGGCAGAGGAGATAACATTCAGACAACTTTAAATTAAAAGTGTGCAGCTGCAGGCTCTTCAAACCACTTCTGCTTTTCGAACACGAACACCCGTCGCATGAATTAGAAAAACAGGAAGCGTGTACAAGCGGCCTGCATCTCACTTTCTCACACTTCTCACATCAACCCATCCTGTCGAATGATAGATTCACCTTCCCACCCAAACTCCCACTCTGACCCACTTTCAGGGCAGTGTTGATAGCACAGGAAACCAGCTGTGGAAAGATACTAGCCGAGTACTTTTACCATTAAATAAAGCTGGTCAGATTCATGTGGACACTGCTTTCTGTTTAAGACACAGCAGTGGGGCTGGACGATTCATATTCGATATAATAATTTATTTAATTTTAGTGCTATTATATTGTGATGACAACATCATATGGTGTTCATATGGTCAGCTGCAAAATTCTGCTGTCTAATTGACTGATTCCAAGCACACTGTAATTAAAAATGAGTAATTGAAAGTTTTGTTTTGCACACATGAAAGCATATAAAGCATAACTTCATTGCATTGATTATAATTTTGATTATTTTGCTTGTGATTTTGGACACATCTGCCATATTGTGATATATATTATTAACGTGACATTAACTTCAACCATAACGCCCAGCCCTGCACGGCAGACGTCAACACCAGTTCCTCCTGACTATTTACCTCTGATATGTGATTTGTGCCTGACTATCCAGGAATGTAGTATATCAAACAAACAAAGATCTAAGTGCAATAGTTCAAATCTTGTATCTGAGCAGAGGACTGGAGCAACCTGTTGGCGCAGACAGAGCTTTAACAAGAGGCAACACGCCTGAGATCCATCAGGGAGAACAGACAGAGAGCCAACTCCACAAGAAGAACGAGTTCACCACCAGCAGAAGTAAAGTAGGTCATATCCCGTCTGGCGTCTTTTCCTAAAAACGCCAAACTGGGTGATCAAAAGCAAAATGATGCATCAGGAAATTAGGATTGTTAAGCCTGACCAATTTGTAGTCTTTCATTTGGCGTCTGTTAATCCTGATAAGGCACTGTAGTTTCCTTTGTTTTCAAACATCTGTCCAGGAAACACTGTTTTCTTCTGTTCAAGGTCAACTTGTTTGCGGCTCTGCCAAATAGTCACACCACAACAACACCGAGGCTCATATGTTGCCATGGTAATCCTCTCTTCCTCTGACAAAAAAGGTTGCTTTTTCATCGGCCAAATGTTTTCAGACAATGATTAAACTCCCTGCATGAGTTCTCAGACGTTCTACCTCCCTAATCCAAAATAAGATAACAAAATCCTCTGTTAGGGTGTTGGTCTGTGTCTGGCTGAAAGATAACGGCCATAACATTTAGGTCTTCATGCTTCCTACAACTTCCCATAAACATACTGAAGAGAGAAAACATCTGTGCGTAGATAAACAACTGTCAGCTGGTCCGCATCTACTGCACACAAGTACAAAAAAAAAAAACTGTTGGCCTTTGCTACCTTCAGTCATTAATATTAAACCTCACTACTTTCCCTATGATGTTTATAGTGGGGTCATAAACATAAAAAATAAACTTCCTTCTTATATATAGTTTCCTTTAAATTAAACCACTTACATGTTCCTCGCGAACATTTAATAGTAATTTCACTGAACATTTTAATACGTTGTAGTACAATGTTTGTAAAACCCTATGTGGTATTGTTCGTTCAGGGACTTTCCTTGTCCTTATTATGGGTGAATGATGACAAGGAGACAACTTAGTAGCATTAACAGAGGACAATGAGTCATCAGTATCACCTCACCTGTCTGTGGTTCACAATACAACTTTTAAAACATATTGTATTTATTACATAGATTGGTGAGAATCAGATGAGGATTATGCTCAGTTTTTAAATAAAAACTTTTTTAAATTAGACTATGTGTTGGTAAGAACATCTGTGTGTGTTTGTGTGTAACATGGCACATGTGTTTCAGAGCATTATCATAAAAATGTAAGTAGCAAGTTACATTTAAGTGCTTGTTTGTGGTCTACTGTAAGATAGGGTTACATTATCACATTTGGTTGTTTTTCTCTCCTGTAGCATTTTTTTTTGCTTTTGTAGTAGTCTCCTATAAAGTTGTTTCTGTTTATTAACCTATATTTAGATCGTAATCTCACGGTATCAAACACGCTACTCGCCCACTATAGTCTCTTCAAACAGCGTCATGATACATTGTTGTCAGTGAATCATCACATTGTAATAACACAGCAGCATGCAGCGCTGAGAGGCACCAACAGAGATCTCCTCTTCCTCTTTGTTTCTACATTCAGTTATACGAATTTATAACAAGGAAGCATTGTATAGTTCATGGTATATTTGTTTATTTTACTTAAAAAGCACAACCACATGAGCCCGACTGCCCGACAGCAACAAAAGACAGCACTTCCTATGTTGACGCTGAGCGATTTTAGCGCTGCATCCACTGCATGCATTACGTTGTCTAAACTGCACACGATGAAACACAAACACTCATATAAAGCCAGAGGCCAAAACTCATCTGTTTTTTTCGTGGTAACAACAAAAAGTCTTACCCGTCCTCCAAGTGACAAGAGGCTCCGCAGCTCGCCATCTTCGCCACCATCCTCCGTCTGTAAGCAAACCCCGTTATACTTTCTGTTAGCTCAGCACCTGCGCGTTAAGAGCACCTGAAAGGCAATACGATCCTATCATTGGCAATCAGTGTCTTGTTAAAGCGCTAGGTAGTAATTGAGGCAATAATGGATATCGGAGCCCTGGCGGCTGAACTACTTCTTAACATCAATTAGTCCCGCAGCATCTCCTCTTCAGCAAAACAAAACATCTGGATGTGACAAAAAAAGGCGATCATAGTTTCCAAAAATCTGAAAAGAAAACAGCGAGTCTGTCGTTCTGCAGTGTACATGTGGATGTATTGTTTCATTTCACAAATAGGCTACTGCGCTTGGGTGCAAGCAGTTTAAGAAAACAGATCTTCACATCATGTTGTTCAATGCTGCGCTGGTTACAGCAGAAGGTGCAGTCTTTAAGATCAGCGGTGCTGCGCAGTTGCGGCGCAGTACGTGAAAGCACACCAATGACCGCCACGTGTGGGCGGGGTGCAGCATCCCGCCTTCTGCACGAGCTTTGTGAAGTTTTGTGGATGATTTACAGCCAGGCTTTAACCACTTTTTTATATGTCAAGAATATATTTAGGATTAGTAGCGCAGAAGAGGAGATGTTCGCTGTGACACATTATACTAAAATCAGCTGCATGTCTGACCCTGTTGTTTGTGGAATGATAACAGAAAAGAAAACCACTTAACATTTTAGACATTTGTAGATTCCCCATGCATAGTAAGTTTTTTGCATTACTTTACACACCCAACAGTTTATAAGTACTAGACTAAGTAAAGAGAAGGAGAGTTGAAAATAACAAGAAAAACAGATATTCTGTTTACCCGGCTTTCAAAATAAGATGTCTGCATTCATCTGGGACATATTTGTACTTTTTCTCCCGCACATAAAAGAAGCAGCCAGCACTCCACAGTGCAACTAGGTCACTTTGAGCGGGAAACGTGCACATCAGATTGTAGAGATCCCTGCATTACCGTAAAGGCACCACCAGATGTCACATTAGACAACAAAACAAGTACATACACAGCACCAAAACTATGCCTCCCCTAAATATCCTTGCACCGGAAGACACATTCAAACTACATTCACGATGGTTAACCTAGCAAATTGTTTAAATGAAATGTGTAAGGAATCAAAGTATCCATCTGTGGCATAAACTCACTGTCCATCAGAGAGAGCAAGAGAGGGACAGCTTTCTGTGAGCGTCTGAGATCCAATGGGAAGAATGAGGGAAGTATCAAGGGCTTTCCTATTGATCTTCCTCTCATTGATCTTTTTCCTTTTCTCCTCTTTCCATCCATTCGTCCAACTTTCATGGCTGGATATGTAGTTTGCAGAGGGGAGGAGAGAGAGAGAGAGATGCCGCAGACTAACAGGGACATTATTCAAGTCTCAGAGTATTAAGGGAGAGATCAGCTCCTCAGTGAAGGGAGAGACAGTACAACATCAGACTCTGTGGTGAGACGATACCCCCAATACCTCAGGAAATTAGAGGAGATAAAGTGAGAGAAGTGGAGGAGAGGTTAGACAGAGGGGAGGACAGAGAAGGTCAGGAGGAGAGGAGATGAGAGGAAGTGAGAGAAAAGATTAGCTCAGAGAATAGACGAAGACATTCAAGTCATTTCAAGTATGAAATTATCAGAGCTGGAGGCTTGAAACTTGAAACTTGGACTTGTCTGCCTAAAGATTCAACTAGACTTTAGAGAAAAAGCTAGTGAGACTTGACCTCAGATCAACAGATGTTTAACAAGACTATGACTAAAGCCACTCTAGCAGCTCTGCGAGGCTGTACTGGCAGGTATAAACTTTGTTTATGCCACCTCATGAATTACACTCATGCAACTTTAGGTCTGCTCAAGACCTATGCCCCTCTGCGGTGGCACTATGACACAACCCCCCCACCAGAACCATGAATGTAAGTACAAACCTTTATGCCAATTCTTCTCTATCAAGAGATGTTGAGATATTTAAGGATAAGTGATCATTTCTGACCAGCTGGTGGTGAGGGAAAGTCAGACGATCACCAAAGTCACCAAGGTTCATCCTCTGGGGATCATGAATGGCTGTACAAAATGGAACCTGAATTTATCCAATAGTTGTTGAGATTCTCCACTCCGGTGGACTTACCGACTGATCTATAGAGCCATGCCTTGAGTGTGACAGATAATGCAACTCTGTTGTGCATTTTACTCACATATAGATGCTTTGGTTCTTTACAGGCAACTAGACATTTAATGCACTGTTTTCCCTTTTTTTGGCTATTGTGCTATTGTTAGCATGTTAACCATTGATAGACTGGAAATATTTGCTTTTTGACTTGAGACATGCTTTGGACTTAATCCAAAAATATTTTTTTTAAACCGCCCTGGAAATTATATATTTCCCTATTGTGTTGTAATCATAAAAATCTGAACTAAGAGATCTTTTTAAAAAACAGGTATTGGGAAAGGTCTCAAGGTATCAAAAAGAAACCCTGACATAATCTTTCTCTCAGTGGCTCAGTTAAAACAGTCTTTCACTGTGTGTATGTGTGTGTGTGTGTGTGTATTATTATGACAAGGCTTTTTTTTTACAGATCGACCAACCTGTTTGGAAACGATGATGTCACACACCCTAGAGGGTTAATATGAGCCCTCATTGTGCAGACTCATTATCCATCACATAGACGCACACATGCTCTGAATAACACAAAAACACACAGTCACTTGCATATAAGGATACTCAGTCAGGCAGGAAGAAAACCCATTACTCTGTGCTCAAACATTCTCTTTATAACATACATGTATTCACATACAGAGATGCACAAAAGGTGTCCTCTTACTCTGGAGATGAGAAAGGCCATATCCTTTCAATTTCAATGGGTTGAGTTATCACTGGAAAGATCCATAGTAACAAAAGAGCCGTGCCTGCATAAAGACGCTGGAGAGAGGTGAACAAGGACAAAGAGCAACACCTTTGCATTGAGAAAATGGGAGAGAGGCTCTGGAGATCGTCCAGCCACAAGAGATTTCAGATGCAACCTCATTTAATCACACACAACGGAACAATGCATAATGTGCGTATATAACAGTTGGCATTTCTTTAAAATTCATTCCTGTGCATTTAGTAGGGTAAATGCCCTATATGAGACAGCAACAGTGCAAAACAGAGCAGTGTTGTTCTCAGATACAGGGATTTGAATCACCAAGAGAAAAATGTTAATTTGATTTGATAGCAGACCAAATCCTGGACTTGCATTCAAACGCTAGTGACTTGCGACTTGCTTACGGCTTACCTCACTACCGAACACCCCTTTTCACTTTGATTTCATTTTGATTATCTACCCGGCCTCTATTTGTTTGTTCTTTATTTTTATACATTTTATTGTTTTTCAGCAGTCACCTCGGTTTGCTGTTGTCGTCGTCTGTTCCCCCCCCCACCTCTTGGCTTGAGATGTTTTATGAGTCCCTTGGGGTTTTTTTCATCTCACCCACACAGTTTACACTTTTGTTTTCTATTTTCAGTGATTTAGATGATGTTTTTGTCATGTTTCTCAAAAAGCACTATAACAACACCAGTTTTCATTATGCCCCTTTATTTCAACTGTTGATGCTGTAAATTAATTTTAAAAATATAGAAGTCTTTACAGTATAGTGTCGAAGCCAGTACACTCTGCCCTCTCTTACACAACCCCCTCCACTTATTGCTCTATATTATACTAAGCCTGTCAGCATTTTTGTTTAAAGTGTGTTATGTTATGGCCTTGTTCTGCTTCTATCTTTCCCACTTTCTCTCTCTGTGTTGTTGATTTCTTATTTCAGAGCCCTCTGGAAACTTTGTGCATTCTGGGACCACAGAAGGACGAGGGTTCCTGGGATTTAATGCGGGCATTTGGTAGGAGGGACACAACCGTAGGCCGTTGTCTAGTCACCCCTCATCCTTTAAGTGTGACTCAACGCAGCGCCTCCACTCAAAACATGTGGGAATGGGAAAACGTTATCCTATATTTAACTTCCAGGTGTCTGTCTGGTTTGCCTGTATATGTATGTATGTATGTGAGTCCCAGTAGGCTAACTGAGTCATCAGCAGCTGGGTGTTGGTAGACAATTTATCTTATATGGGAACAATGAGTTTGTCCTTGGTTGGGGGCTTTTAAAAGTCTAGGAAAAACTGTGAGTATGCCCCATAATCACCCCCCTCTGATGAGAACTTTCCCCATTAAATGTGTTTGAGGTTGGTGTGTGTGTATATTAGATCTGTGTGATATGCAGAGAATTAAACAAAAAGTGTCCGCTGACTATCCTGCTGTGTCAGCCACATAATACCGCAAAGTTTAATGCAAAAGAGAAACAGCTCCCCTACTTATAAAGAGTAAAACATCCTGGTATTGTCCCTTCTTTTGACAATAGCCCCTGGTCAAAGAATTTTTAAATTTATTAGAATCATTAGATTTTTTACAATGCGTTTTGGGTCCAACTCATGAACGTGGTCATACGCTTGACCTTGTATTATCTCTGGGATTCTCTGTTGATAGCGTGAAGATTGTTGATAGTGTTTTTTCTGATCATAAGACTATTATTTTAAATTCTAACTTTCCTTGTGGTGCGCAGGGTAATATTGTTTCGTGTTGGCTTGCGAATAACTTTCTCCAATTAAATGAGGATAAGACCGAGATGATTTTATTTGGAAATAAGGGGTGTGTGGATGATGACTGCCTGGGGTTGTTTTCTGGGAAAAAACTGTCTAGCGTGAGGAACCTTGGTGTCATTTTTGACTCTGAGCTTAAATTTGACCGGCAAATCAATGCTGTCGTTAAGAATAGTTTCTTCCATCTTAGATCAATATCTAAATTGAAATCTATCCTCTCTTTCGACAATATGGAGAAGGTTGTTCATGCCTTTGTGTCATCCCGTTTGGATTATTGTAATGTGCTGTATCTGGGTGTGAGTCAGGCTTCTCTCTCCCGTTAGCAGCTCATTCAGAACTCAGCAGCCAGACTTTTAACGGGTACTAAGACGAGAGAGCACATTACTCCGGTGTTAATTAAATTACATTGGTTACCCATATGATACAGAATTAAATACAAAGCGTTGTATGTTTTTAAGTCTCTGCATGGCCTAGCACCAGAGTATGTTACTGATTTAATCAGCCGCTGTCAATCCAGTAGATCTGTGCGCTCAAATGATCAATTGCTTCTCATGGTTCTCTTTTATACCTTCTGTACAGAGCTCTGGTTCCACTTGTGCTGTTGAAAGTTGAGTTGAGTTGAGTTGAGTTAATTAATACATAATTTCTTACACAGAAAGTAACATTAGTCAGGTTTGTGAGAAGGGACAGGATTCTGAAAAGGTAAAAAGACACATCTATATACATTCTTTCTGGCAACATGATGTTCCCATTTGAAGAGAAAGCAGCAACGCTGAGTCAAATCACTTAGTGCCATTACCCATCAAACAATGATAGCAATGTATAATGGCCTAAGATCATCATAAGGGATGTAAAGTCAAAAAGCCCAACTCATCAGAATTATTAAGAGCTCTTAGTAATTCCCCGAGACAGAAAGAAAATTCTACTCCTCTCTCTTCTTAAAGCGCAGGTTTTCTCCTCAAAGTTAGTCGGGATTCTGATTCTTCTCCGAGCCAAAAACTACACATCGCTGGGAGAATAAGCTGCACAGAGGTAAGAGGCGCAAACTTTCTTTCAAACATATTTGCTAGAAGTGACCACATCCACACGCTTGTTCAGTAGAGTTCTGAGGGAAAGCTCAAAGTTTACACCCCGCTGTGTTTGAAATGAAGTCGGTCCAGTGACCTATGTCACATGTCATCCCTTCCGGCTTCCATTTGCCGTGTCCCTCTCAACCACATGTTGTTCAGTGACGCAAAGAAAACAGGGGGAAAATGCTTGCGACTTTACAAAGACGCCCACACAAACGAGCCAAAACATAAATATAGTTGCCCCACACTCTCAACACAAACACACGCACATACCTCTGGTACCTCTGAGCCAGCGAGCGATAAGATTAGAGGAAGTACGTGGGTGTGAAATAGCTGTGGTGTGGGACTTTCTGGATTCACACAATCTACACTGACTGTAGGCCCTGCTTTTTATTAGAGTTCAAGCTGATGGGAATTCACAGACGCTGGTGACACCCACACGTATCCTGCAATTCTGGCCTATGAACTACACAGATAGAACATACACACATTAAAAAAGACGAAACTTGTGCATTCATCCTCCATAGTCTGCAAATCCGTACATAACTATTCTTACACATGCTTACCTAGCAAGGGATGCTTTATACAATGTATGTGTGGACATTCACATCATGTAAAGGTCAGACTGTTTCCTTAAATACAGAGAGTAAAGAAGCTAAAGAGGGTGAAGTTGGTCCCAGGGCAGTAACACTGGGGTTGCGAAACCCAGAACCATCAGTGGGTCCATTAACAAAGCCAGAGTCCTGACAAGGCTCTCTTTGTTTCATAATTAATGCAAACGTGATAACCGTGACATTGACAGTTGGGAGGTCTGTACATCAACGTCTCTCACACATGAAAATGAACGCTGCCATTCATCATCACGCAGGGCTAATGGACCCCATAAGACTGAATTCTTAAGCACAACACAAGAGACCTTTGTGCCAGATTAATGGAAGCATCCAGCACAGCACATTTATCACAGTGATAGCATAGTATAGTGTTTTCACTTTGATAGCCACACAGGAGGCTGCAACTTCAAATTATTGTGTTAGTTAATGCAACATGAGCAAAGTTGCCTTTGTGTTGCTGTTGTTAACAGATTTGTTGTGTACATACTTCTCACAGTTTCATCTCAATCCACCTTTCACATTCTACATCACTCTATCAGTATCTCCGTTTCTGCCTGTGTGCATCAAGGACTCACGAGTCCCATGACATCTGTTAGAGCACGGAAACACCGCTTTCTGTGAATATACTACACATTACGAGAAAACAAAAAAGACTTGTCCTTTTCCGTTTCCTGTGGGATATTGTTGGTCTTCAATTAGTTTGATGTGTTTGCTGAAAGCTTCTCTAGATGGACGAACAACGGGGAGGGGGCGATAAAAAAAAAGAGAATTTATTCAATCAATCTTACTCACACAAGAACAACACTTTGTGGTGGATTTCAGGGAAAGGGGGGAAAAGAAGCAGGATGTGGTGGGTTAGAAACAGACTTGAAGAGGAGAAATAGTCAGAGAAAGAAGACAAACAAGACAGGAAAAGGAGTGGATTATATTTTAATATATTGTCATCGAATACATGTGATCAGTGAAAAACATCAAAGACTAAAAGTGGGGAAGTTACGTAATGTAATATATTTAATTTATACTTCCACTTTTGTTCAGGGTGAATAAGGTCCTTTATTATGTTATTTCTTATCTTGCTTACATGGATTGGATTTGGGTGTGATTAAAAAGTCAAATGCTCTCAAGTATTCCTCTACACTGTGGAGATAGCAGCATGTTTCTCCTTTTTCCAAAGAGCGAAAGGCTGTGATCAAAAATAGCTGTTCTTCCCTATACATGTCAATAAGAATAGCAGAAGTGCTGGGAAAGCCCTTGAAACAAAGGAACTGAAAAGGGTTTCTCTCAGAGCCACTGTCCACAGGCTATTGATTGTGTATTTGTTTATTTGGTTACAAGGGAGCCCGGCGATCGCGTTTCCCTAATCGAGGCAGATTGTAGAAAGAAATACGATGCTGCATAAATTAGGCTGCGTGATGTTACCCTTCTACTGAATTTCATGTCATAATGCTCCAGTAATTAGATTTGGTGTACTGTGCATTAGGCCTTGTTTAGGAAAGAAAGGAATACAGACTGGCTATTAGTGACAAAGAGTAACGTGAAGACAGAAAGGGGTGAAATGTTCTTGTAATTTAAAAAGGATTCGCTACATGATTTACACCATGAACACTTGACAAGACTGTCTCATCACTAAGATCCCCTTTATTAACAATGTAAGAGGCTATAGTCTTCTTTGTTCTGTCTTAATATCATAAATCCTATTCTCTGAGGAAAAGTCATAATCCTTCCAAATCTAATAGGGGTATAAGGCTTTGAAAGTGACATTGATCACGCTATACAAGCACTATAGAAAATGATTGATACAGTCACTGTTACATTGCAATGCAGCCAATTATGCTGACTGATTTAATTAATCAGTTAATATTAAGTACTTGTAGAGCAGTTTACCGTGCCCTCTGTCATTCTTGGATGTTATCCAAAGGGAAATCTTTAGAGTAAATTAACACGTTGGGTGAGGAGACTGTCGTTTAAACTGGAGACTTAGTTTTATGATTATGTTCTTCAATGCTGCAGACACATTGTCCTCTAGGGTGATGCTGGACTAATGTGAATCCAGACACTCTTCTAATGGGGGGCCATTACAGCCCACATTGCAAGAACTATTAATTTTTTATGAGAGGGGTGGATCTGTTGGCGCCTTATATCAGGGGCATTCACCCTTACTGGTTACATCTGGCCGTGCAGGATTCAGTAAAGGTATGGTTCAGTCTTTTAGGGGGCAATGGGTCACAAAGGGTCTGAGGACTTGCAGGCATCCTTTAGAGGGTTGTAGGCCCCCAGTAGTGGACTGAGTGTACTTTATTTTAAAGTACTGCACTTTAGTCCAAAGTTGAGGTGCTTGTGCTTTACTTGAGTATTTCTATTTTTTTGTACTTTATTCTGCCACTCTACTAAAATTGAGATGAAAATATTGTACTTTTTACTCCACTATTTATTTGAGAGCTTTAGTTCTTACTTTAGCAACTTCACAGCTTAAGGACTTTACCTACAAAACATGGAAGGATGAAAAAGGAGCCACTATTACAGATTTAATTACCAACTAGTGCTTCAAATAGTTCAAATTAGCTCCACCTCAACCAAAAGTAAAATGCTACTTACAATGCATTAGAAATTATAATCTAATGATATTATATACAAATACACACATTCATAGGGACCATGTTCCTGCACTTTTACTTTTGATACTAATATTTAGATACTTTAAGTGTCATTTTCAATGCTTTATTGCAGTATTTGTGCTTTTCCATATGATACGGATCTCATTACTTCCTGCACCACTGCAGAATGAGGACTAATTTAGTTTCATAGGCTATCCAAACACAGTAGGATTTATAACTCTTCCATCTGTATTTGTCACCCCTCCTATATGTAAGGGATTTCCCTTCTGCAACACACACAGCATAAATCATGGGGCTCTGCAGCAAACATTGAACTTATCTGAGAGGGGGGTTGTTGATACACAATAGCTGGAGTCACAAGCCTTTCGGGCAAGACACTTTGGGTAAGGTTGAACACTGACCCTGTACGTGATGGGTACCACATCTGTGGGTTGCACTGGTACAAGGACATGCAAGGAAGCTGATAAAAATGTCTTTACCTATAATGATGTAAGATTATTCATGATTCACATCACTGCTCCCTACAGATTGCTCCTCTTCTATCGTTCATACTAAAACAGACAGGTCGTCCTCGGCGGGGGGGCACCTGCTGTCCCGCTCTGCGCTGCAGTGACTGTGAAGGCGGATGAGAGCACACGATTAGTGCACAGCTGGGAAGAAAGGCAGACCTGTTAACACCTGAGCGGACTTTAACATTACAGCATCGCACGCGCGGGAGCCGCAAGACGCGCGTTACGTTCCATCCCGGGAGATCAAGATATGATACTACGTCAGCCGGGCGGCGGCAGGACAAGGTGTGGGACCACTGGCACATTTTTGTCGGCATTTCTCGTCTCCGCTTGTCAAGCCCTCCGGAGCTGCGGGGAGGTAGAGTGCGGCGATGGCCAGCAGTGCTGTCCACCCATCGTCACCGGGAACGGCAGTGCCAGCTCCACGGTGCGCTGCTGCAAGCTCCCCATCAACGTATTCTTCGATAACGTAGGCTGGTTTACGCGGAAGCTGTCGGGCATCCTGATCCTGTTACTGCTCTTTGCCATGGGCTACTTCATCCAGCGGATCATCTGCCCTCGGCCCCGCCGGCACCCGCACAATGACCGCAGCGAGGAGCCCTCCCTCTTTCACGGGCGCGCATCGGCGTCCCAGGACTCCCTGCTGGACCGGTACCCCGAGTGCAGCCTCGGGGACTTCGCCTCTCCGAACCTGCCAGCCTACGACGAGGTCAAATATTTGCCCACGTATGAGGAAAGCATGCAGGAAATGCACAGAGACCGGTCCGATGATAACTTGCTATCGGAAAACGAGAGGGGCGGTCAAGGCAGGGCGAGAGCGGCGGGACCGAGAGTTGGAGACCAGAGACGGGATGTCCTGGAGGTGTCAGGACCGCAACTCAGCCCAAGGACATCTCGGAACTCCGTCTGACGGAGAACAGAGATGGGGCAAAGCTAGAGACAAAGCTGGAGACAATTTAGCATTCTTATTTTTAATATAATCAGGGTAATTATCTTGCATAGGTATCAACTCAAGTGCAATTATAATCCTGAATGTTAATAATAAAGGAGGAAGCTGAGAAAATGTACGTGTTTTGTAAGATTTTAGGGGATTTCTCGCCTTTTGTATGCAAATGGCCGCTTGGGTTAAGCAAAGGAGATTATAAAGTAAGCGAAGGCGGGTGAAATTGACGCTCTTTGTGATGGGGACAGCTAATTTGGCCCCGGTATAATCGCATTAAGTTTTACTTCAGCACCTCAATTTTAAGTGGCACCGTGAAACAGTTTTTCTTCTGTCAAATTTTTCGTCCTTTCTTAGTCCCAATGCTAAATATTCGGCTGGACCTGAAAGACCTCCCTTTCTTTTATTTATTATTTATTGAATTTGCATACAAAAGGAGGAATATTTAGATTTTCCCCCTCAGTAACCTGAAATGTGGGGTGAAAGAGGGAGTGAAGGGAAGAATATCAATTTAAAAACTTTCTAAGGCACACATTATCAGCCAGCTTTAGTGCCAGTTCATTTTTATAGCTTATCACCATGAAAGCAATATTCTTTCAAACTGACTCACACATGCACATACACACATGCTTACACTGATGAGCATTTTATCAGTGACCTGTGCAATGTCTGATATGCCTATTGCAAAAAGCTGAAGCCACAGCAGAGAAGTGATGTTTTTTTCCTCTCTCTATTTTTTTAAAAAAATGCTCTCATCCTGGGAGCCTTGCTGCCAGAGGCTACGTGTATCAGCGTCCCTCAGGTTTTGAATTCAGGAAAAACAATGGCAGAGATTACAGCTGGCATACTGATAGGGTGTACAGCTGCCAAGAAACAAAGTTGTATTTTGATGATAACATGTCAGACAAGATCACAACTGCTGCACCAAGCAGAACTAACACTGTAAAAATGGGTGAGACAGAGACAGGAGGTAATAATTTTTTTGTTCTGGCAGAGTAGTCTGAAGATGCAGACTGAGAATACCTTCAGATCTACTAGTATGTGGCTCATAAGTTTGTAACTGTCCCCTGGTAATTTGCATTCTGACTAATGAGGCAAAAGTATCTTTTTTTGCTGCTACAAACTGAAAACCAAGCTGACACTGCACACTTCATTACATCAGGCGTAATGGCCTGTTTACCTGGATTAAAGCTTTAGGTGTATTTGCTATTAACTGGCCATTAAAATGCCTCATTATTGAAAAGGCTGATTTGTCATTAGAGATTACTTTACTTTGACATTAACTGGGCGTGGTGTAAATGGTCACAATTAGCATATTCTCTCTCCAGCCCAGACTTGAAGAAATGTCAACACACCTTTAGTTCCAGGCCAAAACAGAAGGCAGCAAGTACATTACAAAGATAATCTCCACTAGGGCTGTAAGTAACAAAACAATTATTTTCATTGTTCAATAACCTTCCAATTTCAGTAATGATGAACTGACTTATCATTGGTCTATAAAATGACACAGAACAGTGAAAAATGTCTACCATAGGTTTCCAGTGCCCAAGATGACATCTTCAAATGGCTTGTTTTGTCTGACCAACAGTCCAAAACACAGTGACATTTTGCTTACCATCATAGGAGGTTCAGAAAACCTACAAAAACTTACGTTCAATTTTGCTTATAAAATGACAAACTTCAAACTTCAATCCATTATCAAAATAGTCGGCAATTAATTTTCTGTCAATCCACTAAAATAATTATCATTTCAGCTCAAATCTCCATGACATCAAACAAATCTCTCCACCCATGGCCAACAAATACTCATTTATTTACCTGTCCCAAATAGGAAGTGTTGTATATAGTATATAAACTGTGCAGCTTTATTTACCTCTTCTTTTTTCAATGGTTCTTTTAATAGTGCATAAGCAGGTGTAAAACACCTGGTGACTTTACTTTATTTAATCAACTCAACTGGTTTATCTGTGAAGCTCCAGGGTGACTATCCATCCAGGGTGCCATCAGATAGACCAATGCATACTTGTTAGAACAGTGTAATACTAGACAGGATATCAAAGAGATTCTTATTCAACGCAAGTAAACTAGCTACTTAAATGTGGAAGAAGCATCTGTATCTGCAAACCTAGACTTTACAATTAGAGGCCTGAGCTCCTCTAATGCTCCTGACACTAAAAGCCTGAGTGTGATTGTGGTGGCTTGTGTAATCCAATACTAGCAGACCATGATGGCAGAGCCAATAGTGAACACTGATTACTTTCCTTTCCAGAAGGACATTTGTGGATGGGTGGAGTTTGGACTTAAAAGCATTAAATCCATGCTTAAAACCCACGGCTGGTTAAATGAGGCAGAGTACGTGACACTAGGATGCATGAATCCATGTATTAGTGCAACTCAAGAGGTGTGAATGTTGCATGTCACTCTCTCCCTGGATAATTGTTGCAGTTCATGGTGAAGCAGCTCATATACCTGACAGTGGTACTGCAGAGCAGAGGGCATACACAGTCTTTTACAGTTCCTAGAATGAAACTTGAAATCAGACAACATAAAGCTGTGACTTCCCTTGGCCCAGGCAGGCAAGAGAACAGTAAAGAGTGAGTTTTCTTCTCCTCAAATACACATATTACAAATCCAAACATATACTGTATGTGCATCGACGCATACAAAGACACAGACAGAAAAAAGCATACATGTACACAAATAAACACAGCGATGAATACACAGTACACACACACACACACACTCAAAATGGATTTAGTGTAAGCAACATTAGAATCTGCGCTAATGATCCAGTCATTCTATTGCTCACTGGACCAAAGAACAGATAAACTATAAAGGTCAAATCAATAAGCATTAACATCCTCATAAATTCTCCATGATACACGGGAAGTGTATTTTTGGGGGAGCTGATTTGTTCCATCAATCTAATAAATGAGAACTTGCTAGTCATTGAAAGTGGGAATACAGCTCTGTGGTTTAATAAAAGCACAGAATCCATTTAGTATTTTGTGTTGTTTAGTTTCACAATTATGAAATACTTACTACTAAGATTGGTCTAAACGAGACTTTTCTATTCTTAATATACAGATGAGGCTCAAAATGTCTAGTGTAGAATTGCATAAAAATACATAATATAGGTTTAATAAATTGTCCAGTTAATTCTTTTTCATTACCAATAGAGATAGGTACATTTATTGTCACAGTATAACATTATATAATGAAATTGAGCTTTCTAACTCCCTTCTGCTACATAGCAGACAATATATATTAATACAGAATCAAATATATAATATAAAAAATCCTAGTGACATTACTGACATTGGGTACAGTATGAATTGCATAGTTGAACAGGAAGTATGAATACAATTGGCTGTTTCACTGTGTGTGGTCGTTCTCAGTGGTAATGCATTTGAAACCTGACTCCTCGCTGATAAGTCTTTTCATAGATTAATGGTGTTTGTTCTGGATGACTATGGTTTATCACACAGTGAGTAGGCTTAGAAAGAAAGCGGATGGAGGGAGTAAAATAAGAGAAAGACAGTGAGTCAGAGAGAGACTTAGGCGAGAAGCGGTTAAAAGTGCAGGGTGCTGAGGAAAAAAAAGCAAGCACAAGAAAAAAATGAACCCATTGATAGATTTACCTACATCTACCATTTTCTCTGATGTTTCAGCATCTATGGCCTCTCACAGTTTAAAGGATTATGCCGATCAAATTCTACCATATCTGTTCACATCATCATGATATGATCTAGCAGTTGTTTCTTGGAGGCCTGAGGCAGATCTTCTCTCTCGTTTGTCCCTCCTGTGCCACTAGAGTGGAAGGATAGGCTATAATGGTCTGCTGACGTACTGGCCTGCTGCCAGCCAGGGGGTGGAGCTGCATGGCAAGCAGTTGGTTTCACACCTCAGCAAAAAGGGAAATACAAGAATAACTCAAAGAGAAGCCCATACTGTAGATATATTGGACTCAAAAAACACACATGCACCCAGAAATACTCTCTGGGTGAATGTGCAAAGCTGAAAAAACATCTCAAAGATACTATTACTATTTTTGTATAAAACCAGTGAAGCATCAAGACATTAAAGGAATATGAAAAATAGAGAAAGCAAGATAAAAGAGGATATCTTGGCTGAATATACACAGCATTTCCAGCTGTTTTATTAACCAACATTCTTTTTAGTGTTTACAGAAGGCATGAATATATGAACTGTAAAAATATCTATACATAAAAAACACATCAAACATCACTGACAAAAACAAAGCAATATGTTTGGGCATGACTGAGCATACCAAGCTAATTTTGACAAATGGAAAACAATCAACTTTGAATGTGACACACTGAAATCACCAAGAAGCTGATATGACTGGAAGGCCATATTGTTGTTGTTGCTGAAAAATATAGATACAGTTCAAATGTCACATCATCCACCCGCAGAAACAGAATGTCATGTACAACATTGTGCAAATGTTTTACATTATGCAGCATGTGCCACACGATTGTAGTAAGTCGAGTGTCATATTAATCGTAGCCTACTGATCTTCACATCTCCAGATGGTCCCTTTTGTTTTTGCTTGCATGTACGTTTTAACTAACGGTGGGCAAGTACAGACATTTTTTTATTACTGAGGCCAAGCCAAACCACCTAATCTTCACCAAATGTTAAAAACACATAGGAATCAAATTCTGCAAAGCTGATGTTTTAGAGAAAGGTCCCCTGAACATTAACGTCGTGAAGCCATGCTACTCCTCATAGACGCATTAGCAGCTTTCTCTCTCTCTTTAGACAACTCCATCTCTATCTTCGCCTGGATTTTTTCCCAGTCCACCTCAACCTGGCAGAGAGACAGAAAGACGAGATGAAATGAGATTAGATAGGCTACTGTATTTTGCTCTGATCAGTTTGGGATTGATACGCAAAGCAGCTAAATTGGTTACATTACATGATAAGGCGGGGGTTACACTGGCGCCCGAAGTGTTTCCCGTGGGAAAAAATTAGAAAGAGAGACCCTCCATTGCTAAAAAGGCATCCAATGTGATCACTGCACAAATCAATTAATGCAGTGCAGCAGACAGGCTCCCATAACTTACCCCTTCAGCATACTGCAGGAATCTTTTATTGGTCTCCTTCCTGCCAAATGTCTGTAGGAACTTCTGTCTATAGGCCAGCACGGTGTCCACATGGGTCTTGTGTTTGACTGCCAGCTCCAGTGCCCTAGACACAAGATGACAATATGTAGATACACATCCATCCTGTATGTACAAACATGCTACACTTTAACTCTCGCTCGCTTACAAGGCTGAGAAAAAGCCTCCTCCAAAACGACTCGTACAGTCCCCCTCCTTCCAGCTGTCCCATCGTACACACATTCACACAAACACTGAGCTGTACCTCTCCCAGCTGAACAGGTCAATGTTGATTCGTATGGCCTGGTAGATGAGACCAGCTTGTAACAGTGTGGCCTCAGCCTCGTGGACCTGACCACTGAACATCAGCATGTGGGCCAAAGATGACTCCTTAGATGGCTGCTCCTTTATAAAGTTGATGTACTGCACCCTAGGTAACTAAAAGGAGAGAGGAAATGCACAGGGGGAAAAAAAGAGATTGTGAATGAGATACCTTATAATTGGTCGCTTTGACTCAACTATTCTTTTAATATAATTAAAGTTGAAATGAATTCAATTATGTACATGTGTGATTGTGTTGGAAATAAAACGGTGCGTTTGACTGAATTAACCATTAACCAATGCTCTTACCTCTCCAATGGCAGCATAGGCCATCTCCGCTGTAGTCAGCTCCCTGTTTGCCATTGCCATACAAGCAAGACATGCCCACAAAGATTGGTCCTATAAATATGGGGAGCAGAGGCTGTGAGCTTCTTTAAATAATAAAATCTCACCATCTGACAAACCTACTTGGAGACTAGTCTACTAGTCTGTTTCCCCTGTTTCTATATATGTAATTTCCATTTCTTGACCTTGTGCCTTATTGAAAAGCTTGTTGTAAGATCTCATGATGTGTCAGCACAGAAAACGTTGCAGCTGCTTTTTTTAGTTGTCTTCGTCTCATGCAAATCTGACAAAACAGATACGCTTCTATCAATCCAGCTGTGTATACAAGCTCTCGTTTTAGTTTACGCGTGCATAAATGTATTGTGTGTTGACTCTAGGCATCATAAAGTCATAATGCAGGTCAACTACAATCAATACTGTGCCTGAACACATTCTGTGTAGACACAGAACTGAAACAACTGAAGCTGCTGCTGCTCAGACTGCTGTGTAGAAGCACAAGTAAGTGACACACAGTCATGTTGAAAGTGAAGTGAGTTTGAGTTAGTTAGCTATTTTTGCAGGATTCTAAATACTATCTGAACATATGTACATTTTATTTAACTGTGTCCTAAAAGTTTTATTTAAAATGCAAAGTCAGTACTAGCTAGCAGGGATTAAGAATATAACAAAGCATGATGGGGATGGCAGATTCAAAACAGTTTGAGGTGTATGTGTGTGTGTACACACAGTGAGTATGACAGTGTCTTTATAGCCCCCTTCACATCCTGCTCATATCCTGGCAGGCCTTATTGTAGTCACGCTCCACACCATTATGACAACATTGCATGACACACATAAAAACAAACAGACATTTGCTGTACACAACATCTATGAATGTAAACAAATGTGTCACCACTTTATTCCGTGCAGCTGCACTCATTAAAATGAAGCTTTAACCACCAACTGGCCAATAGTTCAGCAAACTTCACACTGGAGTCACCACTCTGTAATCGCCCCCCCCCCCCTTAATCAGTGTCCATCACCAAGACAAACAGTGTAATTTGTTGTTTCCGGGAGTGGTTTCCGATTAGAGCTGTCAGCCACTGCCCGAGGTCATAAACTTGACACAAAACCTTGGCCACCTATCACAATTAAAGGGAAAATCTTCCTTTTGTGTGCCTGTATCATTACTACTTTATTAATGTCATCTACTGCATGTTAAGTTTGGATGTATGGCTCTAAACTACAACATGTATCAACATCCATCAGGTGAGGGCTTACTCAAAACAACAACTGTGATTCTGGGAAAAGTCGTGCTGCCACCAGACTCTTACCAGGAATAGAAGGGGGAGGGGTCCAGGGAAAAAACTCTTAAAACCAGTGCTCTCTCTCCATCCCATTTGTCCCACCCTCCTCTTGCCACTAGCTGTCAATTTCTCTTTGCCCAAGCAAAGACACAGTCTTTACACTAAGTTCAGCGTGAGCATGTATGCATGTGGAGAGTTTAACCATGCATATAACGGAGTATGTATTTATGAGTGAGGTCTATGGAGGCTAAATCCGGTAAATGGTGTCACCAGGCTAATTGAAGGATAATTAAAGCCTGCTGTTCTGGTCCCATAAACCTGTCTACTACCTTCTCATTTCAGACTCTGTCTCACTCTCTTGCAAGCATACATACATGTGTGACACACGCCACATGAATCTGGACTTTGCCAGAGCCCACGGTATCTTGAGGTCAATTATATAAATACAAACGCAAAATAAAATATTGTTTAAGGTATCTAAAATGTAAAGAAAAATTTTTAATGGGTATACAAACACTAAGACCATATGTAAGAATGTACACATTAATAAAGATATGTAGGTATTTTAAATATCTAAGACTTTACTGATCTGTCCATGTTCAAAAAACTAATCAAAACCACACACACACACACACACCTGTAAAGAATGCTTTCAAAACCAGACTACCCTGTGCCTTCAAAACAGTATCAATTCTTCTAGGTACACTTGCACAAAGTTTTTTGAAGTAACTCGGCAGGTAGCTTGGCCCAAACATCTTGGAGAACCACCCGCAGTTCTTCTGTGTTTCTTTGTGCTTCTTCAAAAGAGCTTGGACAGCATATATGGAAACCCCTGTCTGCCATGAAATGTCCTACCTGGGAGAGACCTTGCTGATGCAGTTTAACTACTTTGTTTCTTATTGCTGTTGTTCTTGCCATGGTGTATTGCTTTTGACAGTAAACGGTCTTCTTTAAACCTCACCTTGTTAGCTGAGTTTGGCTGTTCCCCACCCAATTTTTTTCCTCCTACACAGCTGTTTCTGTTTTAGTTAATGATTTGTGTTTCAACCTACATATTTCATTTATGATCATTAGCACCTGTTTAATTGTTTGAATCATAAATCATGAATTTGAAGGCTAAGGGTGGTCACACCAAATTGATGATTTGATTTAGATTTTTCTACTCACTTTATATTTTGTTAATTGATAAACATAGTCTATTACTTGTATATTTTTGATTGCATTCTTAAGGTCTTTTCACACGGGAAGCGACACTCCGCCTGCGTAGTTGCTTGGCCCCGCGGGGTTGCTCTGCGCTTCTCATGTGAACAGACAGGGAGAAAAGCGCTCTGCGAGTAAAAGGCAGTCGCTCTATGGATGTAACCAGGGCAATGGCCTCTGTGTGCTACACAGCTGTACCCTATTTAACTTAAGTTAAAATTATACATAACGTTACCAGATATATCCAGCTTTGAGAGGATACTCTGCCAAGTGAATTCCTTCCTGTAGATGTCCTGATAACTATTTAGTAAACAGTAATATTTCTGCAAACTCACAAACAGCGAGGATGAGTCTCTCCTCCATTGATCTGTGCTGCATGTTGAGTACAAAAAGTTCAAGACAATTCAACTTCGGCAGCAGGAGGGGCGTAAATTGCTTCCTATGTAAAATGGCCTTTACTTTACCGAGTTTTCTTTAATTTTTCAGTCTTTTACGCGGTGTTGTACATATATAGTTGAATGCGTTTTAATGACCTTTTTAACCTATGTGAAGTGTCTTTGAGTACCATGAAAAGTGCTCTATAAATAAATAGTATTATTATTATAGTTTTTACCTTGGCGAAGCGGCAGAGGCGCAGTGCATCCTCCCAGCGTGCAGAGGTGCTGTATTCGTGCAGGAGGGCTGGGTAGGGAGGTACAGTGCTGAACACAAGTGAACCGTCTCCTTGGCGTAAGGTCACCTTCGTGCCAACATAGCTCAGAATGTGGGGTGCACGGCTAAACTCGCTTTGAAAAGGACAAATACACACACATACACATACACACACACATATAAGAGAAAAAATACATGCAACCACATCCTCACAGTTTTGTTGTCATGGTAAAACCAGCAAGGAACATACTCAGTGTTTGACTGTTTGCAAGTATCAAAAGTGGGTGTGAAAAAAGTATGAATGCTCATGTGGGAAGACAAAACAGTTCAGTAACGTCTATCCTAAAAACCTAGACGCATTTGTACAAATGTAGTCTTTGTATATGCTTATTTATTAGCTCCTGCCACTGTATATGTGGTGTTTTGCGCACATTTCTATGCACATTGCTTAAAAACAAGATTTTAATGACATGATAATGATAAAAATCTGTGTGCTGGGACACCAAAATAGTAGGAGCAAAACTACAACAAAAAAGCCCCTGACACATAGCAACACAAATTCAGGTAGTTTTCACATAAGTAACCTAGAATTGCAAAACATGATTCTATTAAGAGCAACTGTATATCTGAAACGGTATAATAAATTAACAGCAAGCCCTAAAAGATGCAAAACAAAATAAAGAAATATACACTAAGTACAATATGAGGACAAATAAAAACAAAGCTGTGCAACCAAATGTTCCGTTTACTGCAGAAGAGACATGCAAAAACAGTTCAGGATCGCCTGTATAGACAGTGCAGACACTATGCCTTAGCACCTCCTGTACTGGCTGAAGCTGACAACTTTTGGGCAGGAAATATTGTACAGTTTGACAGCTGCTGGCAAAACAAAAAAGAATGCCTAAAGCGCTATGTGTTGCACCTTGGGGAATGAGCTGGAAGGTGCGAAAAAGCTGCTTCTACCTCCGTTTTAAGCTCTTAACTTATACCATAACCACCCAGTATCAGCTAAGTATAACAGTGAGAGCAAAGGACTGCACATGTCTACCTGCCATCCTTTATGCACAGTGTTTTTGGCAGCAACTCCTTGTCAGTGAAGACAGCACTCGGGTAATACCACACTGTTAACTGGTTGTCTTGGACTCCACACAGGATGTTAGAGGCATCATTCCATGCCATACTGTGAACCATGCTACCTATGGGACAGAGCACACATACAATCATGTTCATCCATTGTTACCTACACTTGTGTGTAAAAGCAAAGAGAGTCACTACACATCATGCCAAGTGAGTTCCCGCCTCCTTGTCTCACCAATTTTGCAGATTTTGGGTTCTCGCCCAAGATGATGCACAGAGGTCAAGTAAAGGTCACGGTTCTTGTCTATTAAGGCAATTTTCCTTTCAGTGGATGGACCATGCTGATCCAGAGCTATCTCCACCACCTCCAGCTACATATGAACAATGACACACACAAGCACAAAGGTAAGAGTGGAACATAGGAATGAATGATGGAGGGACGACAAAAGATCAGGAAAAGAAAGGAAAGGACGGGGGGGCTGGTTTTTACCGTGACCCAACAGCCTTTCAGCCAAGTATGTGTGTGAGTGTGTATGAAAGAGAGAGAGAGACATCGAATGGGTCTACGTGTGTCTGAACCTGTGTGTGTGTGTGTGCGTGCGTGCGTGTGTGTTTTTGGCCAAAGCCAGCTGGCTTCAGTGCAGTGTCTTGGAGCTGTGCAGTACTGGCAGACAAAGCCATGCTGACAAACAGTAAGTACTGCTACCTCCACTCCTTTTCCTTCTCTTCCAATTCTTTCCTTCTTTTTGTCTCTTGCCCTCTTATAGTTTGACTCCAAAGCCCTTCCCCCATTCTCTTCCTGTGTCTTTATTGTCTCTCCCCGTTCTGGATATGGGTTAGTATATTATTTTAGCACAGACTCCCACTTTGAAAAGACTGTTCCCTCAAAAAAGTATATTTAGATGAAACACAGCCTGTTGAATGATTAGGACAAAAAATTACCCACTACCTTTAGCGGAAGTTGAAAGATTTGCCTCTTTGGATGCATTCTATAACAAAAAATACTCGGCAAAGCCAAACAAAAGTGAGATTTAGGCCTTTTTATTAGCATTTTAAGGGTCTGGTCATGTCAGCATCAAAATTTGCAGCTATACACTTACTACTGCCCCATGAACATGACTTTGGCTTGCTAATATAAGGTTGTTAACATTGCTAAGCTATGGCTGGACAATTGATGTTTGTGAGAAGGGTCAGCCAATCTCATGAACTAGTAAGAATGATAAAGGTGTAGGGTGTTCCGCCCTAAGGTGTAGCAAAACAGAGGAGAGTAAGAGGGATGTCAATCAAGCGCAGCCTGTACACACACAGTCCTGTCTAATCTGGCAAATGTGAAAACACCTATGTGGGTGACTGGGTGTGTAGGGCCTTTAAGATGTCACAAGCTCTAGTAATTTAAGATGGGAACTTGTCATATTTAACATTTTATTTACACAAATAATACCAAATACAGCCGTGAAAAACATAATCCTGTAGATAAAGTGGTTAATTCTCTGTGTTTCTGTCCTAAGTATCATTGATGGTCAGAGTACAAAAATATCAAAATTTACATAATCAAAATAAAAATACTAAACAACTCTATTGACCTTATGGGGTCCCATTTCAGTTTTTTTTCTCTAAACTTAAGGTTGCTATAGAGGGTATGTGTTGATGTCACTTCCCCTTCCGGAACACGCTGGACTGAGCGGCAAAACATCTGTTACCATGGCTGCGTTTAGCAAACAGGGAGTAAAACATGTGATTATTTGCTCAAATTAAAGGCAGTTGGACTTGACAGTGATCCTTACTGCTTACCAAAGAACCAGTGGTCCAGCTCTTTCCCATCTTAGATGTGTTGTTTGTGTTTTAGCTGATTCAAGCTAACACTGCTGCTCGTCTTTCTGCCACTCAGTGAGCATAACTGCATTCTGTGATGTCATGCGCATACCCTCTATTGCTGGCTATAGTAATTACATGTAAAAAGTTGTGGTCCTGATCGGTTCACATAGTCTACAATAAATTTTCTCAAGGTTGGGAAAACACCAGCACATCCACCACAGAAAAAGATTTTATGCCCTAAATTACATTCGTTAACTAGCTTACAAATAGCTTACTGTGTGCAGCAGTATATTTGTTGAAAAGTATCAAGAGCTGTTAATTCTAATGTATCAATTCAATGATGCAGGTTATTAAGTATTAACTATCTACATTCTTCATAAACCATCACTCAACCAGAGCATTTTTGATTTACTGGGGTGGAATGTAATAAAACACATCTTTTCACCAAACTATGTAATATCCATGAGCTATCAATGAGTCCATGTCATAGATAACTGGCCTGTGTGTAATAGTGTAACTAAATTAGTCTTCACTGTGCACTGGGTTTTGGATGAAGAAATATTGTATTAACACACGTCTTGAACAGCTACAGACAGCTTCTGTTACAATATCACATTGTTATAAACAGATAATAAAACACAAATACCAACACATTCTGAACAGTCATCATGACTATTATGACAGTACCATGACCAGCTGATCCCAGCAATATGTGGGAAAACTGATCTAATTAGCGCCACTATGTAAATAGTGATCAATGTTTGTCAGACTGTTGTAAGAGAAAGAGAAATTTTCCTCCAGCTTTGGCACTGCACGTTATATTAAAACCAAAGCGACACGTTTCCGCGCTGCCAGTCTAGACAGCAAGTTAAAAAACAAAGCAATTCAGTCGGCACACTTCCTTGTTGCTGAAACACAGAAGGTCAATATAAGGGCAAAGGATTACCCACCTTGTGAGTCAAGGGCTTCCCATCGCCAAGTGCTTTCCCGGTCAGAGTGTCAAAGAGAAGGATGACTGGTGAGGAGAAAGGAAGGAACACCATAAAAGCACAGTCCATCATATTTATATAATTATAGTGGCGACAGCAGTCCCCTCACCTTTTTCATCACTCTTGTCTCGGATGGCAATGGTGTCATTACTAAGTGAGACACCCTGGGCATTTAGGATGTCAGCTCTCATTCCAGGGAACTTGGGGGAGGATATCAATCGAGCCTCATAGGAGAACGTATACAATCCTGCTCCGTCAACTAGCAGAAAATATCTGGGTGGGGGAGACAAGAGGAAATAGTGATATATACTATGTAGATAAAGTATAGATGATCGTGGAGTAAGTGTACTGTATATAGACAGCATATATATATGTATGTGACTGTGGGGTAGCATTAAGTGGGAAGAAGGGGTGAAAAGAGGGACATGAGATGAATGAAATGAGTAAGAAAATGAAGAGTCGATAACAGTTAATCAACTGACACAGCAGCTAATTTAATGTGTTACTGTAATGCACTGACTTACACAGCAAGACTTATCATACTCAACTGTGATTTCAGAATGGCCAGTAATCTATTTACCTTCAATGTTGAGTGTCAGGGACACTGCACTGGAGTATTGCACAAGAGCTACTCCATATTAATCTAATTTCCCCCAGTGGTTTCACTCACAGCCATATTGTATGACAGAGCTGGCTAATCTAGAGCACAGCCTCTGTGTGTGTGTTTACATGTGTGTGCTTGGTTGGCTGCTTGGTGAGTTGTCAGTGCAGAGTAATGAAGCATTAGAGAAGCTGATCCAGCAGCGTGTTTTCTCTCTTGTTGCACTGCTCCTGGAATAGAGAGACTCACTTCTCCGCTTGCAGGATGAGGCTCACTGTTCCCTCCTTCAGGTCAAAGATGAGGGGAGTATTCCAGTTTCTTGAGCTGGCATAATCACAAAAACACACACACAGCAAAATGTGTGAAAACACAGTTATCTAATAACAAAGTGCTACATCTCACATTAGGTGTAGAGGTGAGAATGCCACAGAAACAATACCAAGAGCACAAAGGCAAAAAGTCAACAGACAACAAAATAAAGGAAATATATATGAAAGGAGAGGAGATAAATCTACAGATAGAGCATGAAGAGTGCATTGAGAAAGGATTACACAAACACAAAAAGTATACTTCAGCAAGATCAGAGGAGTAGCCCCAGGATTTGGTCAATACATGAAAAAGATGAGTATATGTTGCACAAATCCCTATGTGTGAGGAAAATTCTGAAATCCTAAATTTTTCCATGTAGCATTAATAGGGGACAAGAGGACCAGAGGAGACAAGTGAAGGAGGAGTAGGCTACTGACTTGTAGACATAGCACTGGAGGGAAGTGGCGACCACTAGGTGACCGTTTGCCAGAGAGGCTTTGATGACTCGATCTCTAAACTCCAATACGTCCACTGCATCGTTCATCACATTCCTCACCTGGCGAAAAAAGTGGGAAAAAAAGAGGATACGGAATGAATAAAGGTCTTAGCAATGACTGAACAGGCATAAACTTTATACTACTGAGCAAACACTTTACATTTAAACTCGCAAACAACAAAGGGGAGACAGAGGGGTGAATACAGTCACGTCAACATTGGAGTGTATTTATCCTTAATATACACAAGAAACTGTCTACAGTATGTCCAAGTATACATAGGGTAACTGTGGTCAGAGAAAGCAGTTTTTACTGTTTTAAGTGTGTGCGTGCAGTGGTTGGTACTCATTTTTTCACCTGCATAGATAAATACTTCCCTCCAGCTCTCTCTGTAAATGAATGAAAAGGCCTTTTCCAGCACCAGGTGAAAGGTGGGGTTATTTTTACAGCTTTACAAATCTTCCTCCTCTGCTCCCTACAGCAAGCCAAATTTACATGCAACACAACCAGGAATAAAAAACATTTGACCGCAAGGTGGTAAATTTAGCTGGCTGATTCACAAACCACTGGCAGATGTGCACTTTTAAAAAGGACTGCGAGGAGGAGAGGGGGAGGAGGGAGACAGAAAAGCGCCTGCAAGGCTGAAAATAAATGGCTGATGATTGTTTGGTTTACACAAACTGTGCTTTGTAAAGATGCACGTGTGTTGGCACACATGTATGTGCTGACCTTGTTTCTGTAGGTGTGCGTGTGTATCCGTGTCTGAAAGTATAAAAATGTGTGTGTATATGTACATTTGGGTGTGTTAACCGCATGTAAACGCTACCTTGTGGTTAGCATGAGTTTAAACAGTAGAGAATGGTGGAGTGAGAGAGGCAGCTAGACAGGCTGGTCATTGTCATTGAAGGGCTGCACACTGGGAGGGTCCTACCGTAATATATGGCCACAACTAGTCAAGGCCTGGGAAACATTTGCTTCTCTACATAGCATATTCACTCACCTCTTTACAGTCTGTCTATGGCATTACAGTACTTTTCAATTCCCTTGTAATGCTAACACATAACTGAGCTTGGCACTGTTAATGTTGGCCTGGTGAAAATCTATAATCCTATATAATCTATAATCTATCTTTTCCTCACGGACATGCTGATTTTTACTGATCTTTGTCCACATTATGTAAAACCATAACTCTTATAATGGACTAGGGCTGAAGGATTTTGGTAAGTAATCTAATTTTTTTTACCAAAATGGCAATTGCGATTTAATATGCGATTTTTTTTAAGCTCTTTATCTTCTGTATTATTTGAAACAGACAAGCAATAAATCAGTGTGTAGTACGACCAACACAATATGTTTTGTTGTTGTAGATTAAAAATAAACTGTTCTTTCTTTCCTATTTTATGATGAAATTAGATGATGCATAATTGTATAAATTATTATTATGAGCAATGGTGGAGAAGTAGTATCAAATTATAATAATTTCAGAGAAAGCTAATTTGAGTCAAATCATGGCATTAAATAATATATAATACCATCAGGTAGGCCTACCTACAAACGACAAGAAAAACAAAGTTCACCACAGTGTATTATACAGTAAGCGAATCAAATCCATGAGTCCATATCTCAACAAAATACTCCTTTTCCTATATCCCTTCAAGCACACAAAAAATACTCAGTTTGAGGTTCAATACAAAAGTTGGCCAACAAAAATAAAACAAAGTGATGCCTCTCGCGTCTAATAGACCAGCTTAGTAATTATCCGACAACACTGGAGTCCCCCCCCCCCCCCCCCCCCCCCCCCCCCCCCCCCCCCCCCCCCCCCCCCCCCCCCCCCCCCCCCCCCCCCCCCCCCCCCCCCCCCCCCCCCCCCCCCCCCCCCCCCCCCCCCCCCCCCCCCCCCCCCCC
>NC_060166.1:25203705-25253676 GCF_021292245.1 Micropterus dolomieu | reverse complement strand
GGGGGCCCCCCCCCCCCCCCAGCAGCCGCCCGATGCTGCTTATAAGCAGTGCTCTGGCTGTAACAGACTGGCCCTCTTCTGGACTGATGAGTTTAGTAGCAAACAAAATATTTCTTGTAAATCTCATCTTAAACATTAATATAATCAAATCAAATATAAAACCAAAGCTATTTGCCACTGCCAAGGCATTACCTTTTAATCTAGCTTGATAAAACAAGTTACCAGAGTCGAGAGCCATGATCATAACATCGTAACACGCACCTTCTTAGCAGCAGGTTAACATACATAAATCTGTTTCCTTGTTTTTTTTTTCTGAACAGGTATCAGCAGAAACATTTTTCTTTTATCAGGGAGCAGCATAAACAGTTTATGTTCAGTAGCAAGTGTCCCTGTTAGAGTGATGTGAAATGGTCACCTCACGCACACGCTCGCCGCCGAAGGTGAATTGTCTTGAACTTTTCGTACGCGACACCCAGCACAAATCATTGGAAGAGAGACTGATCCTCGTGTTTGTGAGTTTCCAGAATCTATTACTGTTTACTAAATAGGACATCAACAGGAGGGAATTCGCACGGCAGAGCACCCCCGCAAAACTAGATGAATGCCTATCAGGTAAAGTAATGAATAATTTTAACTTAAGTAAAATAGGCTACAGCTGTGTAGCGCGTAGAAGCCGTCGCCATGGTTACTATCCATAAAACGCCTGGTGTTTACTCGCGGAGTGCTGTCTCCCTTTTTGATCACCGGAGAAAAGAGCAACCCCATGGGGCCAAGCGACTACATTGTGATTTTAAGAACGTTCCTAAGATCGACATCTTCCCCAATACTAATCAGCATTCAGTGTGTAGCTATCCACTTCACTATGGCATTTGTTCGCATGTCTTGCTTTTGTTTATCTACTTCTCCCACATGCTGCATCCAAGTAGTCTGCTGAAGCCTCCCCCCACTGCTTGTTTGGGTGGGTGATTTGCAGGCTGATCAACATCCCACCCCTCCTGTGACCCATGGTTTGATGTGTATTCAGAGCCAGTGAGCAACAGACTTTCAAAATAATATAATAATAATAATAAAAACTGCGTTAATGTGTGATAAAATAATTGTCAGCATTAATTAATAAATGCGTTAACATACCGGTAATATTTTATCACTTCTTTTGTTTCATCAAATGAACTCAAACTTAACATTGACATCAGTCACTGAGTCCATAGACAACTGACTTTTTAAAGTTTAAAAGGAGCAGAAACATGAGCGGGGTTGTGTGTGTGGCTCTCATTCTACCTGCATGGTTCTCCTCTTGGTAAGGGTGATCACGAAATTCTTCCACTCCCAATGCTGCTCCACCACATGGGCAAATATGACATGCCCATTGCCACAGGCCCCAGCCAGCTGGGTGCCGTCTGCAGACCAGGCCAAGCTGAACACACTGCCTGTGTTGGGCTTCTCCAACGCATAGGACCACTGAGGATGGGAGAGAGAGAACAATATGGTTAATGGCTACAGATATTTATCTACAATCTCAAACAATTACCTGGGGTGCAGCTTTGCATCTAGAAACAATGAGAAGTTTAGAGAAGAGAAACGGTGAGAGTCAAGAGTCATGTATTAGTGAATGCGTATGTGTGTGTACGTAAAGTAAACTCTGCTAGAAAGACAGGGGCCCAGTCAGTCAGTCATTGAGCTGTGATGAACTGTGAGACACTGAAGTAGCGCTCGGCCCTGCCAAGTCCAGCACTCGCTCTCATAAACATACACTCTGCTATCCTCATTTATTACATACACGGGGGGCAGGGGGAAAGGGAGGAAGGGGGTGGGGGGGTGGTTATATACAAGCCCCCAAACTGAAGCCAAAAGCTGATTAAGACCCCGCCCTTCTTTTTATAATAAACGTTTTGAAAGACGTAGAGCTTGGGTCTCCATGTCTGCTGCGTTGCGTTGAGTCAGCCAGACTCTGCACTGTTGATGACTGTCAGTGATGGCAAAAGACACAACTGAGAGACACAAAGCCCTTTACAGCATGTAAGACAAGACCTCTCTCATCTGTCCTTGTTTCCCTTGAGGCATCCCTTTTCTCTGTGTAATCTGTTTATTTTCTCTGTTTCCTGCTACTGCTTTTCCACACTCATGTCCTTCACCTCTTCTGTGGAGTATCACGACATTCTTCTGCTTTAATTCAACACAAAAACAGTTGAATCTAGATCCACCAACAGTTAAAAGTTGTTCAATTTGTGATTTTTCAGGAACATCACTCATAAGGCCAGACAGTAGCTACATTAGCAGAGTTAGGTACACTAAATAAGTTTCTATCCCCTCCAAATATAATTTGTTGTGAATCTTTCTGCTATAACTACTGCTGACTTTCTCGCTCAGCCACCAGCCACCACAACCATCAGCCTTCCTCATCCTCACCCGGCCCTCCCTGACCTCCAAGTGGTTGACTGATCTGAGTTGCATTAGGGGTTTCTCAGCTGTGATCTTCCACACAAATACATACATTCACACTATAAACTGCTTATGTAGGAAGAAAAGTGCTAATGTTAGCCCAGTGCTGTCTGCGATGGAGAGACAAGTGTGGTCCAGCAGGCCAAGTGCTGCGGTGAAGTTTGGAGAAAAGGTCTCAGTGTGCTCGCTGCCTCACACACAAGCAGCTGCGGGATGTGAGGTGTGGCGTGAGGTAACAGTCGGCAGGCTACAGGTTACAGGCCCGCTGCTTGGATCTCTCCCCCTCTCCTGGTCTGTCTGCCAGCATCATACACACACGGCTCAGCTGGTTTTGGTCAGCAACCTCCCAGCAGTTAATGTCGTATCAGGACCCAAAATAGTTAGAAAGAAATAGTTAGTTAAATTAAAAGTTAAATTAATTGCTATTTAACTTCTTTCGCTTCTCCTCTCCCTTTAATTTCTGCAACTAAGCTTCCTTACTTAAAAATCCTAAACAGGAATTAGCCTCTCTTTATATATATATAATTTTTTACTTCTTTTTTTCTCTCTCTTTTTCTCAGTCCATCCATGTGCTTGTTCGTGTGCTGCTCCACAGCCAGGCAGCTTGGGCCAACATTTACAATAATGAGAGATGTCATCTATTCTTCGGCTAACATCTTGAGATGGCCCGCTCTGTGTTAAAGCCCCCCAGGGGGAAAGGAGAGGGGAGGGATGGAAGGGAGAAGGATGGATGGAGGGTCAGAGATGCAGCTGAATGTATACACCAGACTGTAATGAAGCAGGACATACGATATCGGCCCGAGGAGCACTGCTGGATCCATGCTTATGTAATGCTTTTAACACATTGAGCCATTTGACTCTTTCTAGAGCCAGCCGGCAAGCCAGCAAATGGGAATATCGGGGTGTGTGTGTGTGTGTGTGTGTGTGTGTGTGTGTGTGTGTGTGTGTGTGTGTGTGTGTGTGTGTGTGTGTGTTAGTGTGTGTGTGTGTGAGTGAGTGAATGTGTGTGAGAGTGGAAGTATAGATGAGTGAAAGAAATGTTAAATACAGTAATTGTGAGGATAAGATAATAGATCAGAGTAATTTATTTGTGTGTGTACAGGGAGAAAGAAATGTGAGCTCAACCCCCTCCCATGAGTGTCCAGTGTCTGTTTTGAAGGTGCGTGTGCATGTGTGTAAAAGAGGTGAAAATCCTCAGGCCTGTCAGAGTTGTCAGCCGGTGTCTGACTATGGGACACAGTAGGATTCTTATAGCAGTCCTGAGATGGTCAGACTGCGCCAGCAGAGGAGAAACCTGGGATATGAAAACCTTTTCCAAAGCAGCATTCAGACCCAAAATCTCTGCATCTCTCTCATTTATTCCTTCTCTCCTTATTGGTAAAGAGTTTAGATGTTTGGATGGCTGGACGCAATTTGAGACTGCATTGAGACTGTTGATCAAATAACTAATTTATTGAAGCAATACTGTCTGACAACATACACATAAATACACATCAATGACAACACCTGTGTTGTGGGATCAGCATCTATGATAAGCACATTTCTGCTACAGTGTCTGAGCAGACGTATGTCATCATTCTGAAAATGCCATTTATTTCTTTTTCAGACAACAAAGCCAGACTTGTATTTTCAGATCTTACAAGGGATGTGAGGACTATTCTGATGATAGGGGAGATGGGGGAGATGGAGGAGATGGGGAGGTGAACCAGTGGCAGTTGGTTTGGCCATTGGTTTTATTGCAGCGAAAAAGGGGTTGAACTCAACTACATACTGCGAACTCTACTGGACAAGGCTGGAGGAAGATTCAAGATTAGTGCAGAGAGACTGTATACAGTGAGAAGAAAGAGCAGAAATGTAAAAGGAGTGTAGTATGGCCAAAATGAAGATTTAGGGGGGGTAAGTGGGATGTGGAAAGTGGGCTTAAGCCTTCATTTAGCTTGAGTCCACTCTCTGGTCACTGAACTTTGTCTGTCCATAATGGGCAGCTTTGTGGTCAGAGAGAAGGTGGCAGACATGACGTGTAGTTCTCAGCTGAGCTCTGGGGGAGAGAGGGGGAGGCCCCCTCGAACTTACAATGAGCTTATACACACAGACCATGTGTGTACATATAGCAGCAACGGATGGCTGTGCATGTAAGTCTAGGCATACACTACAATGCAGACAGGAACACACACGCCCACACATGTACTAATGTGTCAAAAACATGGCAGGAGACCAAGGCTGGTAGTCTTAACACTTGTGATGATCACTTTGAGCACCAAGCAAAACACCCACACATGCATCCTGTGTGTGTTGACATGTGTGTGTTAATGTGACTCAGACGCACAGACGTTAGTTGCATGTAGGTGACAAACCCTGGAGTGCTAAACTGGTAAAACGACCCTTTGGGATGTTGTGGTACCACACAAAATAACAACACTGCACTACCGTATACCATACTTTGGCTGACAGTGTTACTATCTGGATCTCTTTTTGTTTCAGGGGCAGACTCAAGTGATGATCCACAGACCCTGGCCTGGAGCATGCAACCTACCCATAGGCCCACACAGACATGCTGACAGTTCTGCAGACAACAGCACATTTACACACACACACACACACACACACACACACACACACTCTACGAAACCAGAGCCTCTTTAAGGAGTGTGCTTGCCCTCTCTCTCCGCCCTTCTTCCTCCTCCTCACTCTCTCTGCATTTCTCGACATATGTTTACCATTAAGACTGGCAGGTGTTGTGGGCCTGCCCCTACTCTCTATTGTTGCCCTGCAGCCGTAGCCAACATGGGAAGGCCTGTGAAAAGGTTACGTAAAAAAAAGTTACGCTCAGAGGCAAGGACGTTCTTACTCTGAGAACCCCCCAAAATTATAACCCAAACCTGTTACTAAAGGCAAAGCCTACATAAAATATATATTTGTAGTGGAGCATAACTTTAACTCTATCCAACACCCTTATTTAACTTGCTCTGGAGATGGTTATATGTAAGACTTGCCAAGAATATGAAACATTGACTGAAACAACATGCACAGAACAGGCTATCTTGAAAACAAAGCACTGAAAAAGAGAGAAGCAAACAGACTGAGAGGGGAGCAGGGAAAACATTAGCAACACAGTCAAAGGAGAAAATGAAAGCGTGTATCTGTACCACTGGTTTACCCCTTCCCCCTCTCCCTATCTGCACTACCTGAAACAGTGCTCTGGTCTTCATGGCCCAGGCTGAGGGGAATAGGAGTGGGCGGGGGTGGAGATCGGGCCAGGGAAAGGGTTAATGACACATGTCTGGACTAATGGCTCCCAGTGGAGCTATCTGCTGATTCAGCCCCATTACTTCACAAGCATTAAATATGTCTGCCCTGACCGCTCTCTGCTCCCCCCAGCCCCAATGCAAGTCAACAACATGCTAATCAAAATGGGGGGCATGATATTTCCAGACTTTCTATGCTTTTCTATCTCTTCATCTCTGGCACGTCTGTCACACTGAAGCAAACATCTAGGAAAAACTTGTAACATCGATTAGTGTTAATGGGTCAACCCGAGTCTGTGACACTGCTAAAAACCTGCACTTTATGTAGCTACAACACTGCTGGGCATTGGTATAAAAAGATGAGCACAATGATGTACATGTAGTACATATACAGTACTATATAAATAGTAAGAAATTATACTGCAGTAAATATTGACGACCTATTACAGACCTGTAGCCCTATCAAAATCCACTCCTCTCAATTGCAATGTTTTAATATGTCAAGTATAAGTTGTTACATGAAGTTACACATTGCCATGTGACAACAGTATAGACAAGGGGATAGTCCAATGTGTAATCCACTTTAAATGACATGGAATTTTCCTGTGGCCAACATTGATAGTATGAATGAGTGCGATAAACATGTTCAACATCTAAGATCCCGTGGACGCTACAGAGAAACTTTCCTAAACAAAAGAAAACAAATAAAAAGTTACAAAGTTCTACCTACATGTTGAATGACCTTTGCTAACAATTGATTAAAGCCGCATATATCTTGTAAATTTTTGATACTTTTTTATGTTGTAATACATATTGTGGACAAAGGTCTGAAATTAAATCCTTTTCAACCCAACTTTTTACCATCTATGTGTGTTCTGACTGTTTAGCAAGATGAAATTAGAATTTTGCTAGAAGTGGTAAAAGTACTGGTTTCTCTCATCATTACATTAAAGATATTGTCATCAAAAGCCCCAGATTTTTCAAGCCTATAATAGTGTGTACACTTTACACAGGGCTATCTTCTATGTTAGTTTATCACTGGGCTAGTGGGCTAGTGGGAGCCAACTTAGTCCAGGGTTAACAGTCTTACATAAATCAGAACAGATGGCAGACTCTCTACAAAGACAGCTGGCTTCAGTTTGCATGTGTGTCTGTGTGCAGGACAGGACCTGACAGTGCAGGTACAGAGTGTAACTCCATGCACATAATAAACACAACACACATGTCTGAGTGTAATGGACACCAGACATATACAGGCAACTATCTAGCCATAAACAGTCATAGTGTGTGCATGTATGAAAAAGCGGACACAAATCTACTCTTCAAGACAATACCCATTCCCAAACCAATTCTGTATGATGAAAAACTTTGAGTTTGAAAAGTTTGAAAATGAAACTAAAAAAAGCCATTTATTTTGAGGGAAGGAGGAGGTGGTTTTGTGTGAGGGTTCATCAATCTCTCAGCAGATAAGGAGGCCTTGTAAATGTCAGCTTGCACTGACCCCTCCATGGGGGATGGGGTGGACTATAAGGATAAGGACAAGCTGAGCTCAGACCTATGCATGGCTGAGAACTGACTTCTAAGATGGACTACACAATCCAAATCAACCACAGCTTTTCTAGAGATGACGCTGTGACTATGAACCTCATTACCTGTAAATGAATGTGTATGTTTAAATGTGGAGTTACAGTTTTACTCAACCACCAATGTGCTTCAATGCCACATCACTCTGGATTTGATTTCCTATACAGTGACAGTTAATGCTACATTTCTATGCAAGTAATTACTATGTTTATGCAACAACCCTACCAAGACTGTGTTCTTAGTCATTTTTGTAAAGTGCAATGTACACTTCATAAATCCACAAGCAATACCTGAAGATAAATTATTTTTTATGGTAAATGAGTAATATGCTCTTTGGGAGGAAAATGAGGGCTATTTAATGGGCTGTGCTTCATATTAAAGCTTAACCCTCTGTGTCAAATTACAAACTATCAAACCGAATGAGGACTACTTTCAAATGTTCCCTGACACCGCATAGTCTAAACATCTATGATCACACTAGATTAACATACACACATCTACCTGCACACACAGTGAACACTCACAAATTACCTAGGAGCAGCAGACTACCTAGATACAAGTCTCAGGTCTATACACATGAGATATATTGTAACGGGAGAAATTTATAACTCAACCTTTACCCTTTGACGCTCTAGCTCATGTAGGTTTATAAACAAATTAGCAAAAAGCAGTTCTTTAAGGAATTTGTAAGGTTGTGATTGTAAGAACTACAAAACATGCAACCAATCCTGTCAGTAGCACATGTCTAACAAAAGCAATCCTTGACTTCACAAAGAACTTGTGTGTCTTGACTAAAGTGCTTTCCACAATACACAACAAATATACAGGACAACAAAAGTAGAAAGAAGTCAAAAATGTCACTACTCAACTCTGTTGAAGGCCAGTGAATAAAGATAAGTCTTTATCAAGGATTTGAAATTGTCAGGAGTCAGGGCAATTCTTATTTCAACAGGTAAACTGTTCCAAAGATATGGAGCAGCTACTGAAAAGGCTCGGTCACCTTTAGTTTTTAACCTGGATCTGGGGACATTGAGGAGCATCTGATTAGATGACCTCAGTGCTTTGACAGGATTGTGTAGATGTAAAAGTTCTGATAAATAAGAAGGTGCCAACCCATTTAAAATTTTAAAGACAAGCAATAAAATCTTAAAATCAATCCTAAAGCAGAAAGGAAGCCAGTGGAGCGAGGCTAAAACAGGGGTAATGTGGATAAATTATGTATAACACCTTGATTCTTTTTTATCTGTTTTAATTGTGTTTATTATTGATAAACGATCAGGATTCTGCTGTGAGTGTTTTATTGTATAAATGTACTTCATTCTCTATTCCGTTTTATGTGCCTGACTTCCCGTCCAGTTGATCTGCTCTGCACAACATGCTGTAGCCATGGACTGTATAAAAGAAGTGGCCATAGTCATCATGACGTCACCCATTGGTTTGTGGATGCCGTTTTGAATCCTCGAGTTTGGCAGTTTGGCCACGCCATATTGATTTTTTGCAACCAGGCAGGTGACCATATTTGGACGAGACGGTGGCGCTAGCAAGCTTGGTTAGCTAGGTGTTATCTGTTATTCATGTTACATGTGATTTTAACTGGGATGCTAATTTTGGCTAGCTAAAAACAGGCTTAAAACAAAATGTACTTCCTGGAAAAAATTTACAGGCAACTCCTAACAAGCTTGTTCAACAGTACTGGTTAAAGTTACACAGTGCAGTTAATACACTTGTCAGTGCAGTTAATACACTTGTCAATCACAAAGTAGTCCCTTACTAAAGCTGCTTTATTGTCTATTTTCTCCTAAATAGGACCATAATTTACTAAATAAACATCATGCTGTATTGAAGAAGACTTGAAACTAGAAGTAGGGTCATTTTACCATTATTTATAATGGAACAGGACTTCTTCTGGCGGAGGAGTCACCCCCTGCTGGCCGTTAGTCAGAATGCAAGTTTAAGTTACTTCCTGGATGGATTCACTCGTAAAAGCCAGAGGTTGCAGCTTGGCTGCGGCACATCTGGTGGAACCACAAGCATTGTCTAGAATGGCCGTAACCAGCTTCGGCGGCTGTATTGCAGGCAGAACGAGATGCAGCCGTGCCTGGTGAAATCCAGGCTTAATGTACACAGCAAGATAAGCTAGAAATTGAATCTTATTCCTTTGTATTGTAAAGTTATTGCCTGCAACACAATATAATGTAATTTTCCAACTGTTCAAGTACCCAACATACACTAAGTGAACTTACCAGCCCTTTGTGTTTTCTCTGCCTGCAGCACAATAAACCATTTCCATTTTCTGACTCTGCAACAATACACAATAACAATATATATATAATTTAAGCCCATTTCAGCTCTGCAAATCTCTGTATTGTAATACCCACTTGGCTCAGCTAAAGAGATACAGAGGCTGGGCCTGGGACGAGTGCAGAGTGGCACAAGTTGGAGCTTTGGTCGTGCAAGGGGAAAAGGAGAAATAGAGGGGTGGGTGAGCGAGGAGGAAGCAAGACAAACTAGAAGATAGCGAGAGAGAGAGAGAGAGGGGGAAAGAGAGAGAGTAATGATCTACACATGGTTTCATGCTGGAGCCTCAACATAGTAACCATAGACACATGCTGGGGCCTCCTGGGACTCATCAGCAGGACACAGCTGTGAGCTGGACAGCAGAATTCTATTAGCACCAACTATGCACACACACACACACACACACACACACACACACACAGGTAATTTCGGTATTTGACTGTGTTTTGGCATGCTACAAATGGCACAACACATAAGACCCTTTACTCTCCAAGGGACCTAGTGCCCCACTGCTGGTAGGTCTACAATATACTGGATGACTTAGTTCATCCAACGGCCTACACTCATTTTGCCAATGAGCCGAGACAACTTTCTAAGGGATCCCTGCAGACACAGAGAGTTTATTTTGTAAGACACTGACAAGCAGGCCTCTAAACTGTTCTTCAGTGTTATGTATTGCGTGTTGATAATAGATAGTCTAAATTTCATTCTTACATCTTGGCTAGTCTTCTATAAAGAGAAATCACACAGGCCAAGGAATACTGGTTTCATAGAACTTAAACAAATACAGGTATCCACACAGCAATACAAGCACACACATTAAGCTACGTCAAAGCGTAACAACATTCTGATCTATGCGAAAGCCAGCAGAAAGGGGGAGGAACCCTAGGGTGCAGCCAAAATTAAACCCTTTCAAATAATCCTTTTCTGGACCATGGTCCACTGCCTTCAGCCCAGCCCTAGTCCTCAATAACAGCCCTTAATGAACTCTGGGTTGGCAGTAAAGTTTGAAGTGATACCCCAGTAACACACATGCTCTATTTTAGCTTATTTGTGTGCACCACTGAAGCACTTTATTTGCTCCCTGCCTTCGTCATTCAGTATCACCCTCACTCCTTGTACAATTTTATCCGTCTTTCCTCTCTTTCTGCTCCTTTCTCTCTGTGAGTGTGACATGTTTGTCTAGCTAGTGAAGGTAGTGATTTAGTGCCGCTAAGAATGATGACTCTGCCAGAGGGGCTGGCAGGGCACTGTCTCACTGTCATACGCTTACTCCAGCCCGGGGGAGGGGGGGGGGGGGAAAGAAAAAAAGGGAGGGAGGAGAGCAGAGTGAGAGAGAGAAACTTGAGGGAAAGAGAAACCACCATCTTTTATGGAGACCAATCCTCCAAGCCTCACTGCCTAGGCCAACTTTACAGGATATATTGGACAGTTCCACACTACCCCGCCCCCCACCCCTCCAACTGCTCTCTTTTCTCAGCTCTTTTTCAGGCTCCCCTCCTTTTTGGTTTCCAACAAGGCAAGCCTTTAGCCGAACTCTAGAGAGGTGTAAAAGTATTACCATGTCAACAAGTGCCTTTTACTCTAACCCACTTTGTGCACACAGTCACTGGCTCAAACACACACACATGCGCTTGCACAAAAAAATTGGGGTCAATCATCTGCAAGAACGACCTTAGTATACACTGTTCCACAGAGTGTGCCAGAATAAGTTCAGCAACACAGAAAACCAAAGCCTGTTCGGCACAAAGAACCTGGAATACAAAGGAGAAACCATTATCCTCCCATTCTGGTAGGGAAACTAATGAGCTCCTTGGGATGATAGATTAAGTCTACATGTAAGTACTGCATCTTACAGTCTTATGCTGTTCACACACTCTAAACCAAACTTCAACAGGCCTGGCAACCTCAAAATGTGTTTAAAAGTAAAATTATTCCTATAAAAACAAGACAGAAAACGGCAGAGGAAGAGAGCTCTGAAGGGTGACATAGACCCCAATTGCCCTTTTCAGAACTTGTGATCTCTTTCTACCAGTTCACAGTGTACGGAGAGAGCAGGCCTACGACAGTGAGAGAACAGAGAGGAAGAGTGCAGAGAGCAAGAAATAGCATGCAAAAGCACAGATTTGAAAGAGGAGGGAGGGAGGGGTAAAACAAGTGGGGGGGGGGGGGGGGGGGGGGGGGCGGCCGGAGTCGCCCTGCCCAGTTGCCTGGGGAGAAAACTGCTCAGCTGCTGACTCAGGACTCTCTTTGTTTGACAATGCTCCCTCGCTCTTGCTCTCTCTCTCTGACACACTCACGCTCTCAAACTTACTCATCTTTTTTCAAATACTAAAGTCACCATCTTTTCTCAAGTGCACATGCTCTTTCTTTGTCAGACTTATGCAAATAATTTCACTTTGACTTACTTTACAACCACCCCACCCCGTTGTTTTTCCACCCCTATCCTCTACAGCCCTTTTTAAACAGAGATACTGAAATGCGGCCATAAAGAAGACCTGTCATTATGCCGGTTTTGCTTTTTTACACTCAGCCAAACAACGGCAGCATAATACTGCCCCAGTGTGTGATTTTAGATAGCATGCAGGCGTTTCTGGAAGCAAAAGACGCGTGACGTATAACACAACAGCGTCGTCGCCTAGTGTGTCCCATCCTGCCGGCTCCCCCATTTTACACAGACGTCGATTCAGCACTGTTACGACCTCCACTGCCAGCCTAATGGCGGAACAACAATGCCCCCTCCCCATTCAGTGTTTGTATTTTTTATACAGAATGGCAAGAAGGAATAACAGTGCAACATTCCCGTCTTGAACAGGCTATATAAAAAGGGTTTTTTTTTGTGTGTCTGTTTGTCCTACTTCTGCTGTCTTTCTCTTCTTTTGCAGTGACATTTTTCTCCATCTGAACTATACTGTACTAAACGCACCCCTTCTAATGTGATGAAAAAAGATAAAGGCTTGCAGTCTAATAAATCTACAGTGGTTTCTTTTGCCTTTTCATGCTCCACTAACTGTGGTTCACGATCAGGACCAGAACTCTGGCCGTTTTATTCTCTTCCAGCAGCGACAATTTCCAGATGTTGGCCGGACAGCGGTTGGCAGCAAACTGCCAGCACACGCTCAGGTATGCTTCCCAATGAGAGAGGGGGAAAACTGTTAGAGGGACTCCCTGAGAAGACAGGGAACCCTGAATTAGGGAGAAGTTGGCATGTCATAGAGGATGACAGTCAACAGCTAAGAAGAGCCTTAAAAACAACAAACTAATGGACAGTCAAGAATGATAGACTCTCTGAGAGAATACAATGATTGGCAGCTATAAGGATGGCAGACAAAGATCCTATAGAGAGTGAGGCTGCACGTTAAAGAAAGAAAGAAAGAAAGAAAGAAAGTCCAGCTGGACATGGACCCATTCCCAGAGTGGTAGTGCTGAGCAAGGCTCACAAAGACCCTAGGGGGACCCCCCAGACTCACCCAGAAAAAAGGGAGGTAAAGAGGGCCTCGGGGAAGGCAGAAGGGAAAGGGAGCCAAGAGGAGGAGCACTGAGAAGCACAAGGTAGTCCAACACACCCTGACACAGGGAGGAGTGAGGCATGTACAGCAAAAAGAGGAAAGATAGAAAGGGATTTACATTTATCATCACAAAATGGGAGAATTCCCTCTTTAAAAAGGAATGTGTGCTTGTTTCTCACAGACAAAGAGGAAGGAAAATGATATAGGTCAGTCTCCCACTTAAGTTCATACAGAATCGCTGTTAGATCAATGTACAGGCACAAAGTAGTCCGGGTGGGTAGGGAGATAAGGGTAGAAGCAGTTTTGTTTTTCCAAAAACAGTGGAGCTGAAAGAAAATCACAGAGATAATAAATTATTCATTGTCATGATTGCCATTGCATTAAATAACAGTATCCACAAGTAGATACGTGGTTTTAGTGGTGTTAACCAACTCTTGAGAACAATGCTGACATTTTGATCTATAACTTTGATACATCATTTATGACCACTCCCAAAACTTTGTGGGGGTGACAGCTGTTATCACATTGTGGAATATGTCTGTGAATAAGTCAACCAGGTGTGGCCAACATCTACATAGAAGAAGTAGAAGGCAGAGCCCTGAACTTCTTCAGAGGAACAGCCCTAAGTCATTGGTAAAGATATGTGGACGACACATGGGTCAATATTAAAACCTAGAAAGTGCAAGCCTTCACAGAACTTATCAACTCCGTGGACAGTAACATCAAGTTCACACGAGAGGATGTCAGCAACAAGAGCTTGGCCTTCTTGGACTGTGACGTTTACATTAAAGAGGACAAAAGCCTGCAAATTAAAGAGTAAACCCACACAGAGACCAATATTTACTCTTTGATTCTCACCACCCTCTGGAGCATTAGCTAGGGGTCATCAGAACCCTGCACCAACGAGCTGACAACATGCCAACAAGTGCCAAAGCCATAGAGAAGGAGCATACAACACCTGAAGGAGGCGCCTAAAGCTTGTGGAAAGCCGGAAAGCCAGACTGCCAAACAGCCACAAGATCCAGGAACAACACCAACAATACCGGTGACAAAAAAAAAAAGACAATCGCTAAACAGAGGAACATACGCTAACATTTGGCCTTATGTGTCAATGCCAAGCACGGTCGTTCATACATGGCCTCACGTAACTCTGACTGTCGTTACAACAGCCAGGAGCACTAACAAACTAAGTGGTATCAATCACCTTGATAACAACCTAAAAAAGGTTAAATGGTTGGGATTCCCTCACCAGGCAGTCAGAACTGAAGAAACCCCTCGGATGAGAGGCAAAAGCTCTTCAGGTATCTTCAACCAAGTCCAGTTGCCCTTGATTTTAACCTTCCTGAAATACAAAGTGTGGAAGGAAAAATGCAAGCATGTAAACCACTTAGAAGGAGACATTTTATTTATTACACATGACAAGGATGTCTGTAAGAAATAGCTTACCCTGAAACTGAGCTAATATTAAAACCATCTGATGATCCTAACTAGCTTGCCTGTGGTTCAGTATAAACTAAAAATGGGGGAGTAGAAAGAAGAGGGTTGGAGAGTGGAGGGGAATAGAGATGTATTCAGTTTGAATACTCGCTAAGTCCTAAATGAGCATAAACCCAAAAGAAACAATAATAAAAGCTGTGTTCACGCCCTCTTGATTACAATATTCTGCCCTGTTTATGTGACCTTGAGCAAAAACACTGAACTTCAATCAGCTCTTGGGACAATATGGGACAATGTCCGGCTATCCTCTAAGAAAGTAGAATTTTCGCTTAATTTCGACCAAAGAAAATCTTACATAAATATAGTGATTTCTCATCCAACCGATGAGTTTTACATTTTTAAAAAAATTAAGGGGGAGTCAAATATTGTGGAGGAATTGGAAAAGCAAAACCAAGCAGCTATTACACTTATGTATGTGAGCATGGGTGTACAGTAGAAAGAGAAAAAAAACAAGCAAAGGGAATAGAAGGGGGAGGAAAGCGGGGGGGAGGCGGAGAAAAAGAAGCGAGAGGGTGCTCGCCTGGCACAATGAGTCCTACTTGTTAGCCAGTGACAGTGTCAGGGATCGTGACAGGGTCCAGACGCTAGACACCAGCTGCAGCGCCTCGTAAATAGACTGCTGTCTCGCAGGCACATTTGCACGGCAATGGTTGCACACACGCACACACACACACACACACACACACACACACACACACAGGCATGTGGGCACATGCATATACTATGGCAGGCACACAGACAGACACTGACTTATTGTCTCTCCCAAATCTTGTAAAAGGGACAGGGAACCCTTTTGTGCCTTGTGTCCTGTTAAAGCTCCTGTGAAGAGAAAATGTACTCCACACACAAGAACTCAACAAAACTGCAAATAAAATGATTAAACATGTATTAATAATTAAATAACGTATTCAATAATAACTAAATGTTGATGCTTATTGCTTTATGGAAAAGCCAAACAGAACAAAATTTGTGCTCAGTCCATGGGTGTCTTGCTGGAACAGCAAGACTTATCTTTCCTAACACTTTAGCCTCGCTGTAAACTTTGTATGTGTCTGTGTGCGTTCTCTCTCCCTCCACGGTGATAATGAGGGGGGTTACACACTACATCTGTCCTGTGGTGCGTGGAGGGAGAAAATCTGGAGGAAAAGAGTAGGAGAGAGTTGAGCTTAGGACGAGAAGAGAGCCAAGCTGGACGGGAGGTGAAGGGGTTAAATGCGCAGGGCTGATCCTGCTGAGCCAGCAGCAATACGTTAAAGTGCAAGGTTTCATTGCAGCAGATACAGAATGAAACTCCTTCCCATTAGTCACGCTAGTAACTGAAAAGGCTCTTCGCACTGCTTAACACTGCACCGCAAACAAACCACAGCAACTACACAGGTAAAGCCCTTGTAATTGGTTAATAGCTTCTGTGTTTGTGTGTAAACTCACACGCAGAATGACATTGCCGTAATTACAGTGCAGTGACCAAGTGTGCCTTTGCGTACAAGTTCAACTTTTTCTAACTTATGCGTGAGAGGAGTGAGTGTCTTTTCACACGTTGAAAGCGACTCAGATGGAGTGACCTTTGAGGGGGATTTTCTTTTTCTAAACTCTTTTTCTGTTTCTCTTTCCCCCCCATCCTCTTCTTGAGCAAGCCTCCCACGCCATGCTACAGTACACACTGTCTCAGAGGGGCTTAGGGAGGAGAATGCAAGCATACCCTTCCTCCAGTTAGAGCAGGGCAGAACCATAATCATCATAATTGTCATCATCATCACACCGCCTTAACCAAGACACACCACAGCAAAGCAAGTGGTGCAATGACAGAACAATGGAACAAACCAACCATGTAAACAAACCCATAATGGGAGGACGTAAGGTGAATCGGGTCATTACAAAAAATAAAGGAGCAAGTTGTAATTCTGTCTGTTATAGTTTTAATAGCACTATGATTTCTGTTTTTGTTTACACAAAGAAAAAGGCTACAAGCTGGCTTCATTTGAATTATTTCATCAACTCACGACTATAATCTGGCAATTTTCCTCAAACCTATTGATATTCCTGGTTCAGAAAACCAAAATTAAATGGTCAAGGTTAAGAGGTTTCCCCAGTCTCAGTTTGGATGTTCATACTCTACACATTATATTAATGTAACCTCTCCAAAACACATACAAACACACACCTTACTCTTCTGGAGAAGACATGTGTGTTGGCACAGACCTCTCTCCAGCCCATTGGTTTTAGTGCTCCAGAAAAAAAAAGCCATTTGATCCTAATTAAATCAAAATGGAGCATGAAATGCCTGGTGATCAGCATACAAAAACCTAGCCTTGGCTGTTTGTTTTCATTACAACAGGTCTGAAACAGTAATACACGGATGTCTCCACGTAAACTCAAAGAAGCCCTTAACGTCCCACGAGTGCAGAGTGGGGAACTAGTAATATTGTTCCTGGCCAAACACTCAGCAATAATAAAACAACAATTACCATTCATCATTCTCTCATTTCCCTTCTCATTACAACTCCACTTAACATCAGCACCAGGTAACAAGAACATGTGGCATGCAGCCGAATGTGGTTTACAGAGATGAACAATGTATAGAAAGCATAAGGCCTGTGGTGAGCTGCACAATATAAACCATACTGCAATGGAAAAGTTGACAGGGTACCATAGATACAGTATGTTTTAGGGATAATGACTTCACTGACTGCAAAGCATAAATGTCATATTGGTAGATGAGAATAAACAAATAAAATACACAAAACAGAGGCTTACAATATGCGGAAAGAACATGGAGCCAAAGCTCTACAGTTGCATAGCTGCAAAGGTTGTCAGTACAGCTGCAACGATTAGTCATATAATCGATTAGTTGTCAAATATTAAATAAATCGGCAACTATTTTGATAATCGATTAATCCTTTTTTAGTAATTTTTACTTCAGCCTCTCAACCGTAACTAATTTTTGCCTTCTTTTGTCCTCTATGACAGTAAACTGCATATCATTGTGTTGTGGACAAAACAAGACATTTGAGGATGTCATCTTGGGCTTTGGGAAACACTGATCAACATTTTTGACATTTTATGGACCAAACAAAGAATCAATTAAAAGTGTTCGATGTCCTCAAAAAATGATCAAGATCAGGGATTTGTTTAAGGCCTGAATTTACTTGGGAGTGGAGGAGCACACGGACAGCTGCGGATGTGGACGACTTCTGTTTATACTACTTTCTGGAGTCAGCTTGGCAGACTCGTTCCACACATGCGCAGTCGATCGTTTGGTGGCCTGGTAGTGTAGTCGGCACGCAGACCTGTCCGTGCGGTCATAAAAAAGGGGAGGCACGCGGACGTTCTCACAGAGCCAACGCGTACACCCTCTGATGACAATTTTTTCTTCATGCAGACCGTAGCGGATCCTCGCGTACTCGCGGAAAGTATAATCCTTGCTTTAGGGTCAAGAGCATGCATATTTTGTTTTGTGCAGGATTGTGTCATCTAGCATGCTGGATGTTGGATGCCGAATCCGGAGGGGGTTTCCGAAGCTATTAGACCATCTGACAAGCAGATTATAACTTCCCTTAAACCTGCATCTGCATCATTTTATCGAATGACAAGCAGAACTTCTTTCACTGAAATGACGTGGTGCAATCTTTGATAGAACAAAATCATCCATTACCTTTTCACACAATGGCATGTAATTCCCATCACTGTTTTAACAGTCCTTGGTCAAGTGTGAAAGGGGTATTAGACTGAGGAGGGCTAATTACCACCTCTCCAATATGAACAGTTTTGAGTTTCTACAGCTGCTAATTGCCGACATGCCACTGTAGCAAAAGAATAACTTCATATTATTTGATGGCACACAACATGAGGTACTGATGGAGAATAAAGGTTTTTTTTCTTACTCCAGTCTTGTCACAGAGCCGCAGGGTGTTGAAGGAGCCCACAGAAAACACCTCTCCATCTGGAGCCCAGGACAAAGAGGTGACCGGGTAGTCATGAGACGACGAGGAGTAAAGCAGACGGCCAAAGCTGTCCCATACCTATTGAGGGAGGACATGGTTTGAAAGTTAAAAAACAATTCAACACACCGAGACGTCTACAAGTATACTCAAACACTGCCCACCTTATATTTACAGTCTTCTCCACCTGACAGTATGAGGTCATTGACTGAGTTCCAGTCCACCTTCAGAACAACCCCATCATGAGCCTTCCACTACAGAGAGAGAGAGAGGGAGGGAGAGAGACACAGGGGTGGGGTGGGGGGTGGGGGGGGGGGGGGGGGGGGGGGGGGGGGGGGGGGGGGGGGGGGGGGGGGGGGCGAACTCAATTTTATGTCAACACAACATAATGACGTTGATGATCCATACATGACTTCTCTAGCCTGGAAACAAGATGAATCTGCAAGCTCATGTTTTTTAGCTCTGTCAGATCCCATTCAAACAGATTTCCAACCGACCTGATCCAGGTTGGGCCAATCACAACTGTTCATCTAATATGGGATATAGAGGAGTGCCTTTGAGGCACTTTCAAAAACAACCAAGATGGCTGCTGCTGATGTGGACGGTTCTGTTGAATCCGCTATCAAGTCAGTATTAAACCAACTGAATCTCTGGTTTCTGATGGCAAAAACAGCAACACAGACATATCAATGCTACATCATCACAACTTATCTCTGCACGCTGTCGTCTGTTAACATTTTTCCATTGAGTAAACTCCAGAGAGATTTGCAGTTATTCTTGGTCTTGCAGTTTATGAAATGTCTCACATCAGCCTAACTAAGAGTTTACTCTTTACACTGTGTGTAACACAGAGCATAAAGCCTGTCACCAGCCTTATTATGTTCCTTCCTATCTTGCTCCTGCTCTCTCTACATGCCTACTCTCACACGCCTTCTATTTTTTGTACCCCACTTGCTCACTCCATGCACCCAAGGGAAACACATGTGGATAAATACACGTGTGTTGTGTAAGGGAATGCAAATGTCAAAGAGGATCTTTCGGGGGTTCTTTACATGAAGCTGTATGTCAGACTGAGCCCACATAGGTTTGACTCGCATCACTGTGTTGGTCTCAAGGGGGTCTCAAGGAGAGGTGATGAAGTTGGATGTGTGTGTATGTATGTGTGTACACTTCTGCCTGCCCATGCATGTGTGATAATAGCTAAAAGAAAGCAAAGGGTTGAGAAGGCGCACATTAAACCCTCCACTGTTTATCTAAGGTCCCAGTAGCTATTCGGCTTCAAGAAGAATAATAAACAAATGTTTATATGGACAAGGTCTTCAGTGCTGCACCCTTCCTTAATGCAGAAGCACTCAAAGACATAGAGATCTATTGAAAGCAATATATTTCTATTATTTAGCCTTTATATAGCATAACAAATCAATGACGCTACAAGAGCCAAAGGGCCTAGTGATGTCAGGTCATTCGACAGATCAAATCATAAGCAAAATCCACACACACAACAGAAAAACTATCACACAAAGATATCAACAACAGAAAAGACACTGTACATTAGATACTACATAAGTGGCAAAGCAGATAACATGAATGTAGCTACAGAGCCCATAAACTCAAAAAAGACAACTTACAACACTGTGCAAAACTGTAGGGTTACTATAGGGACTTGGTGTGTCCATAGTAATATTGCTTATTACACAGTAATATATTTATATCGAGTCTGTTATGCTATTAATTCAACGATCCATTGGGAAGCTCACATTTTGCCACAATAAAGAAAGAAATCTATCAATTTCACTATATTGTATAAAGATATACTCAGAAGTAAAAATCAACAAATTGCAAAAGCTCCTGTACAGAGCCTGCAAATCTTCCAGTGAAGACAGGAACTGGATAATAAAGGCGCGTGTTGGCTTTGACATATGGCACACATCTAAATGGTAGCCATCTTAACAGCAAAGAAGCTAAATTACAACCTCTGCCTGGCAAACGTTAGTAGTCACAGAATAGGGTATCTCACCTCCCTCAACACTTTACTGGTCATGTGACACATGTAGAAACCATCATCATGTCATTTTGGCTATATGGGGGTGCTCAACCCTGATTTTACATAGAACTACTATATCAACATATAATGCTGTAAATAAAAATGTGAGAAGAAAGAAGCTTTTTAAGTGCATGAATAAATCCTAAATTCTAACCCTAACCCTTAAGATAGGGGGCGTCGGTGTGCACGTGTGGATTAGTTTATGTGGTGGTAGAAGAGTAAGAGAGACAGAGCACCAGCTACGCCGGTGTTGTGCTGAATTGTGTGTGCATCTTGTGGGACGTTTAAATCATTTATAACCATTAATGAACCGCATAACGAATATTATATCATTTTTAAACAGTATTTGTAATAAACCCACGAGGAACCTCGACATACATGCAGTTCTTGGCGGGCATGCACAACTCGACACAAGACCGGTTAATGGCAGGCGAGCAGAGCAGAGAGAAAAGGGTCAACAATAATGACCTAGAATCTATTGAAAAAACGATTTTTCATTTAATTAATCATTTTAAACAAGTTAAGCACATTGTGATGATGGCATAGCAAGTACAGCCAATGTGGCTAATAAAGTAAAAATCATTGACATTAATTATCTATTTACTCTTTATAATTAGAAAAAAATGAGCGTGTGTATAGACCATAATAAAGGTATTGTCCACGTGATTCATGTAGTAACAATTTTTGACAGTTTTTAATTTTATGTCATATACGGTTACCTTTGAGTCAGTAACAGTTACTTACAGGTATTTCAAAAATTTGACTTCTATGACTAATCTTAAGTAACCAATGTAGATGTTTACCTCTTAAAAGAATACATAAAGTGTACCTGTATGACTTTGGCGCTGGGTTGCAGGGGCTTGATGACTAGCTGTCTTCCTGATGTGTAGAGGATTCTGTCTGAGTCTGGACCCCAGGCCACAGAATACACAGGAGACCCTGGAAGATATGCAGAAACACAGGTACACAGCAGATGACTACAGTATTAACCTCAAGCCAAGAGCAATGGATTGGGCGCATAACACATTAGGACTTTGCCTTTTACTTGATATAATATTTCTTTTGTGAATGAAAACTGTGTACGAATGTATCTCTTTGACAAACAAGGAGTTTGTATGAACAATAGCTCCTGGATAACATCAGTGCTAATTCCTCCTTTTAGAAGGTATCATATTCCCTCAAATATCTCACCTCATTCAGCCTTTGGAACACTTAGTATGCAGGCACACCACACCAGCTGAGAAAATCTGCCTAGCCTCTACAATACAGCTTACATGCGCATGTGTGAGGGAAAATGTGCGTGTGCGTGTGTGTGTGTGTGTGTGAGAGTCGGGTTGTGGCTACACGTGTGTGGAGGGGAGAGGGCCTGACATTTAACCCCACTCCAGGTGCATGTGGTTTCTCACAAATGTCAACTGGTCACATGATCTAAATCTGACAAAGGCGAAGAGAGGGGTTGAGACAAGTTCCTCTCTCCTCCCTCTCTCTCACTCACTTCCAATGTCTTTGTAGAGCTCTCTCTTTCTCTCCCTCTCTCTTAAAATGGGTCATAGTAACCAAGAAGAACAGCCTGCTTCTGTAGAGTGTGTGTGTGTGTGTGTGTGTGTGTGTCTTGGAGTCTCAGTGGAAAAGAAGCAACACCTGCAGTGATCTGAGTGCCATGTGGAGGTTGGTGTGTATCAACGCTACTATATACAGGTGTGTTCTGTAGGTCTGTTGGGCAGCCCACCACCCCGCAGAACATTCTCCAAACAGCCAGCTAAGAAAAAATGTTCCTACATACAGGGGCTGAATTGCTGTGCCCCTGCCAGGTTTTCCACAGCACCCGTCATTCAGCAGGAGTGTGCCATCCATTTCCCCAGAAGCCAACTTTTATCCAGCCCCCATCTTTTTTCTGTCCCACAACTGAGAAGAAATATTTAATAAGTCAAACAGCATGATGAATCAATTAATAAGTAAGCCATCTGTAATGTGAATGCTGGATAAAGAAATGTATCATTAGGAGTCTTTTTTATGGCTTTTAATAAAACTCCACTCCTATAAACCTTTGAAATTTTATTGCACTTTTAATAAAAAAAACATAGAACTGGAAGACTAACTCTTGCTTTTGGTTGTACTGGCTGAGCACAATTAAGCCCAACACACACCACATGCATGTTAACACTATCGCACAGCCAAGGAGAGGGAAAAAAAACCCATTTCCTCCTTGATTGTCATTTTAAATGATCTGGCTTCAGTAAAAAGGCGGCTTCAACATAAATGCAAATCTTGCAGATCATTTTGCGAGCATGCAAGCGCAGACACACTTACACGGGAGGGATATGCTGGTAACTGCAACAACCACACATTCACTTTTATAATGCACGCACAATATTATTAAAAAGACTAAAATGAAAGTCTGGAATAGAATTAGGCAACATGTAAAGTGTAGCGATTTATTTGCTACAGCCAAACAGGAGGCAGAAGAGGAGGTGAACGTGTGTAGTAGAGATGGCGAAAAGGAGATGGCTTCCCTGATACACATTAACAAAACGAAAAAGTTCTGTGTCTGTGCTTTTAATCAGTTCTCTCTCTGTCATAAGAGGCAGTCTTTGAGCCAGAAAATCCAAAATAAATCAGTATTGTGTGTGTCTGTGTGACAGACTGAGATAGAGAGGGTGTAATTGGTGTCAGTATGTTGTTTTGTGTTTACTAAACGCCTGCAACTGGTTGGTCAGTGTCTGGCTGCACATGGCTTCTGCTACTGGCTGGCAGCTGTTATGAATGTGACCTGTTTTAAATCGTATCAGTCTAAATCTCACATCGGCTCTTTCTCACACCGACGTTCAAATGATGAGAATCAATATTTATAGATGAGGGCTATACCCACCTTGATTATGCAGTGTCTAGCCTTATTGTTCAGGATATTACTACTGTATTTACAGTTGGTCACAAGTTACTTTATCATGATGGATGAGCTGATAACAGCAGATGAGGCCATTAAGAGTGTACCAGCTTTCATGTGTAGTTTTAAAGAGTTTTGTGAGAGTTTTAATGTAAAAATATTGGCATAGGGCTGAATTCTTTTCAAATACGACACATAGTGGCTTTAAGGTGATAAGGTAAAAACAATGATGTTTACTATCTACTGTTATTATCTAGCTGCTAACTACCTGTTTGTGTGAAAATGATGAGATGCAATCCTACAGAAACACTCACCATTCTGTTGGTCTTTTATTACATGTGAAATACTATCTTACATATAAAAAATAACAATATAGTGTAATAGTGTATAGAATATATTTTGTCTTCAAGAAATCATATTTGGACAAGTGTAAATATTGCTCACACACCGGCATGCAGAGAGTATATTAAACTCATTAAACAGGCAAAAATTGTATACAGTGTAGAGGATGCATGCATAACAAAACCATTTGCTCCGCGTTGCTTTTTTTCCATACATTTTTGGTTAAGCGGTCATATATAAATCACAGATAGCAGCTTCACACAAATATGTAGCTTAAATTCAGTGAAGTAAAGCAAGGGTCTTTCGCCTTACCCTGGTTGGCTAGTGTTGAGCGTAACATCCCACTTTTTGACCAGATCTTGATCTGTCCATCTTCTCCAGCTATTAAAGACAAAGATTAAGTGGACCTCAAGGATATAAACTATTTAATTTTGATGAAAAATATATAGCAGGCAGATTAAACCAGTATTTGTTCAACGGTAATAAAAATATGTATGTCCCTGTCATCTTTACCTGTGATAAGTGCAGTCCCATCGTAGTTCCATCTTCCAGCCAAAACAGCTCCTTTGTGTGCTTCAACACTCTTCTCAATGCGCCCTATCTTGGAGGCCAGGTGGAACTTCCCTGTGAACAGACAAAAAGAGGCTTACTGTATTGCCACTCTCAAGGCCTGGGTGCTTACGATCTATAATTCAGAACACTAGTGTCTGCTGTAATTCCCTGCTACTATGTGGATGTCTCTTTTCCATCTCTTCTACACAGAATACAGAGACCAGGGTTTCATTAGTTTGAGTGATTGAGGTTGCTGCGTGAGGCAAATCAGCCAAACTATTTATTTATTTATTTATATATATATATATTTTTTTTTTTTTACAGCCAATCCAGAAAAACAGTGAGGAGAAATAATTTACAAAGTATATTAACTATCATCCCCTAACACAGATCCTTATCAACAATTATAAACAAAGCTATATTTTCTCCCTCCAGCTAAATTACAAACTTATAGCATAAAGGGTATAAGTGAGGCTGAAGGGTTTCTGTTGATTAAATCAGGGCAATTTTCTATTTCCTAGACACGAAGGGTGATCAGGCATGGAGACAGTTATTGAAGACGCTAGCCTAACATATACTTTGTGGCAGTGCGTATTAAAAAATTCTGAATGTTCTATGTAATTTCTGGCGGCCTAAAACTGCAAATCAGCATACTGCTGCTCTCTCCCATTTCTAAATTTGGACATCCCAACAAAAGTGGATGTCACTGGCCCAGCAGGTACCGAGTATAACAGGAATGTGCAGCTGTACTTAAGGACTTATAATATCTTTTTCTTTTACATGTGCACTCACATCAACAGTAATTATCTTTGTAGCCAAACATTCTGGGTACAATACCTTTGGTTTGCTCATTTTTTTGTTTGCTTGTTATCTGGGAGGTGTTTTTTATGATTCCATGTCAACACATTAACCCTTTGCTATTTACTTTTTAAAATGGTTTGTTGAGAAATTCTTGACAACGCATTTGTGTGAAATATATTATGACACCACATTGTAGTTACACAGGGTAAAAGAGAATGAGACTTTTGTTCCAAAAAGAAGGCCCAGCGATATCCTTCATTCTTAATTTAGTGCTCTTTGGGACAAATCTACTTCCATTCCACAAAATATCCTTTCTAGTAGAATGGCAAATGAGGCATCTAAGCTATGCAGTGGTGCTTAGCCATGGAGAAATAGTAGGCATCCAAAATTAATGTATTCTTAACTAATTAGATGTTCAATATTTAGTTTTGAAAGCAGAGACAGAAAATAGCAATATATAATGTAACACAAAAAAACTATTTTTCATAAAATGTTAGTGACTGGAAAAAAGGTCAAACTGCACAAGAACTATACAAAAAAACAAGGTGGGGGAGGCTGAATAATCAACTAAAGGTTAGGAAAAGCCACAACATTAATATGGAGTCCTCCATACAATAAAACCCTGGCTGTTGGACTGCTTCTGCTACATCTATATCATACAGACCTTTTAGAAAATGTTAAACACCTTCTGCAGAATCCAGATTTAAAAATTAGCGCCGAAGTATTTCAGTGCACACCATAGTTACAATAAATAAAACTGTGTGGTCTATCATGTTTTTGCTTTCAATAAAAAACACAAATTTATTTCAAGCAAGAAATTATAGCAATACTGATATTTGTTTCACTGTAACACGGCAAGAAGCAGAAGAAAGTTGCAAAAAAGTGAATCGTAACAGAGTTTTCACTACTCTCTAGTCTGCCAGAGAAAATTGCTGCTTCAGTTTGTGGGTGTGTTTATGCAACCCTACACTGCCATTAGTGTTGTGACCACACATCGCCTGCCATAACAGTACATCCATATTATGTGTGTTTATATCTAATATAAGCCAAAGAAGAGACATAAGAGGCAATGTGGATTCATGTCTTACAGAATGTGTCGCCAAGTTTAGTATTACAAAGACACAGAAACAAACGAAAATGCACCTTTAGTAATTTGTCATTGAAGGTCGCATGAAAACTAGAGCATAGGGACTCACTCCTCACATTCTGCACATCAATGCACAAAGCTGTACATCTCTTTCAGTCATATATATTTTCTACTTAACAATAACTTAGCAATAAACCTGATTCTGATTCTCTTTTCTGCAATACTACTTTTTATCCTAAAGAAAACTGGATTATTCTGTTTAGAGATCAGTTTTACTGCAAAGGTATGAATCTTAACTATAAAGAAGAACTCCTGAGTTGTCGCCTAGATCTTCTCGTGATTAAGCAAAACACTGTCATCCTACTCAGAATAAAACCAGAGGAGCTGAGCGGAAAAAAGGCCAGAGGCAGACCAGTGAGGAGTGAAAACTCAGTTAATAGTTTCCCTATACATTTTATTTACTCCTACAGAGCTCCATAGCCTGCTTGCCAATTTTAGAGAATAAAGAGACTTGCCATCAGTACTGGTAAGGACAAAGATTTCAGTCTGGTTCTGTTTCTTGCCACCAACTGCTTTGGGGAACCAGTGTAGGTCAATGGGGTAAATGTCCTCTGGCAATCTGACAACCAGATTGGTCTCACTCGTCAGCAGGTTCCACTTGAGGATATGGTGGTCCTCACTGCATGAGTACAGCTCATCAGCTGTGGTCCAGCCAACACAACTCACAAGTTCCTTATGTGATCTGCTGTTAAGGAAAGTTATCAAGTGGAGTTATTAGGGTAGGTATTTTAGTTGTTCATATGAAATGCCATAGTAGCTTCTGCAATAAATAGGGTCATCAAAAAAAAAGAATGAACAGATTCAAGATTTGGTACGGTAACTTAGGTGTTAGGTTATTACTACAATTATATCATTACTTCTAGTAGATAGATAGAACTACAATAATAATGGTACGTCAGGAAAGTTTTTGTTACATAAAATATATTTCAGCTGCACAGAAACACAAATACAAGGCTAGATAACTAACGACATTATAAAAAGGATATGTTTGGGTTCTTGTAGCAGCGATGTTTTCAGTCTCATGGTGGATGTTTGCTCTGTTGATCCCTAACGTTACACGAACAAGAAATTGTCCGTTAGTGATAGTAACTGTCATTGTAAAGCTTCTTATATCAGATTAATGTAAAACCAACACACAAGAAGAAACACTATACAGGACAAAAACCATGAAACTATTAACCCTACCCCGTAAATTAGGCGAGTCAGTTGTTGGCATGCTCTGGTAGCTGAAACTAGCGTCTGCAGTTGCTACGGTACCTGCCACTGTCGCTAACGTGAATCCTCAGATGTCCCCGAGTCTTGTAACTTATGCTAACGTGAAATTGGTTGTCTGGTTAAACCAGACATCGTTCTGTCGTTTCCGAGTTTACTGTGGGACAACCAGCAATTGCATGCGTATCATTTACTCCTGCAAAAGTTGCATGAAGAGTCAGAACGGTACAGCGTAAGCCTACCCATCCCGAAATGTGTCGCTAGCGTTATCAAGGCTAACCTTTGGTAGCCATTTAATCTGGTAATCATAAACAGCTTGAAAAATACGTTATCGCGAGATTTGCAAATATCGCTTCTTTGAAAATAGATATTTTGACAATGTAAAACTACATTATGATATCTGTTAAAACAAATGTATTTAATATAACTCATTAAAATTAAAAATACACTAACATTAATAGTTGATCCATTGAACAATATTTCCTGAAATGCAAACTATTCTTCCGGGTGGGACTTCCTTCTACTGTAACCAGGCAACCGTTTGAACATGTAGAAACATTAGGTTTTGAATTTGACAAATAATCTTAAATAACATATAACATTGTACAAAAGTATTGTTGCTTTCTGCGTGTTTCGTCTGGTTGTTTTTGTCGTATGATTATCGTTTGTTTGAAACGAGGCGGAGTTGGCTTCGTCCCCTTTTTTGAATTTCATGTTTTTTTCCCTTGCCCTTTGAACGTTCCATGGTACCTTGCGTCAGTTTGTAACGAATTTGGTTCGCCAGCACAGTTTAGGCGCCATTTACAAGTTAGGAGAGCGAGTTGGAATGACACGGGGCTGAAATTTTGTGGAATATATTTGCCAAACTTTGGACTAACGAATTCTTCTTTTTTTCCGAAATCGTGATTTGGGTCAGAAAGGAATACTCTTGACAGACCGTGTCCGTATTGTGGAAGGTACATAGAAGCATTTTAGCTGAGAGTAATGACTGGGTTCCGTCTATTTGCTGAAATGCAAAACGTTAGTTCCAAACCAGAACCAACATTAACAACACGTTAACTTTAGTTTTAACATTAGCTGCGGTGGAAAACGTTACCAATACTCCGGAATGTAACGACAGTCGCTTTTTTTGCCTTATTACATTTAACGTTAACGCAAATAGGCTTTTCGTAGGCACACACACACCCCTAACCGTAAGTTAACGTTACCGTTAACATGCAACTTTTCCGATTGTCTAACTTTAAGATAATGTTAACGTTAATCTTACTGGTGGTTGCTAAACTTTGAGCTACAAAACATTTGTCTAGTTAACGGTGACTAAGTTAACGTCACTTCAGTTAAGTTTACTTAAGTTAAGCGCCCCTTTCAAGTCGTATAATGCAAACTATACGTTAAGTAAGTTACAGTTAACGTTACGGTGTTGCGTCTGCGTTACAGTTCCACAACGCAGATACGTTTGCAAGTCACAGTTAGCCATTACGTTAGCTTTAGCCTTGCTGCGTTATGTATGATCACATAGTTAGCTAGCCTACGGCAGCTACGTTAACTTAACGTTAACATTAGCGAAGTAAAAATAGGACAGTAACGTGGACACTTTTTTTTCTTAATATCCGGTGGCCACGCTAGCTGTACAAAATCACTTATTTGTCAAACATGCGTTTAATTAACGTATAACGTTACTATCAGTCCAACGTTACCATAAAGTTAAATTCCTTATTTGAATGTGTTTTCCAATTAACGTTAGCTAGCGAGTTAACGTTAGGTCGCCCCAGTGTAACGTTACACCTCCGCCCCCAACATAAAAGTTGAGGGGATTAAAGTTAATATTGGTGTCATTTTGAGACCTCGATCAATTTAGGACGCTGTGTCCGGAGAGCTGCGTCTATTCAATGGCCACATAACATAGGTTAGGCTAAGAGCTGTGGGGAGATTATTTAGCTATTTGCATATTAACTGAATTTGTTTTGAATTGTCGTTACGTTAACCTTATTTTCCTGTTTTACCCAACATTGCAAGGGTCCTTAACCGTTCAACTTTGTGATGCTCAAATCAAATAGCTATGTAAGATGCAGAAGGGTACTCAAACGTATCTGTCACATGAGGAGGCCATTATGTTTTTATACTGTTGTTTGGGGTTAGTGAAAGAATAGCATCTAATTCGTTACAATCATCACGCAGATTGGCAGCCTGTTCCGTGCCATCTCTTCTCACGTTATTTGACCAAGAGCTTTTTTAATAACTCACTTTGTTCAACTCAAACTTTACTAATGCTGTTACTTTATTTACTGTTGTAAAAAACTGTTACCATATGAAAAATATACCGACTAACTGTAAGATGGGCGGCAGTGAGATCAGACTGTGGTAATTATTTCAGCCTGACATCGGTAGCTGCGTGTGACCGACTTAAAGTGGAGCTGTGAGATTGACAGGCACAAAAACCACTCATAGATATGCCTTTTTTACCAATGACCCCTTCAGATTTCAAATCATGCCATCTAAAACTGCAAAGAGCTCAACTGCCTCCGCCAAGCCAAGAGGGAAAGGGTCGCAGCCTCGGGATGACTCCGAAGACGAGCTGGATGTACCCCATCAAGAAACCAAATCCAATGGCCAAGAGGAGGCACCGCCGACAACTGGCAAGTAACAAAGGGTGTTTTGGTGTCTGAATCTAAATAAGTTGTGTTCACTTAATGGCGTTGCGTGTATTGCTGTGTTGGTAGTGGCCAATTGGCACAGCTGTAGAGCTTTTTTCTTACTTAAATCTCAACACGTAGTTAGAATGGCCGATATATTTTTTTCCAAAGTGTCAGTCATCAATAAATGTCTTGTGATTTTTGTGATGATTTTGATATCGTCGAGTGTACTACTTCCCCGGATCTTCTCAGCAAATGAGGTAATTTATTTGAAGATAATGAAGTGTTTTATATAGTAGACCAAAAGGGTGTTTGGCTTAATTCTTACAACTTGACGATTTATAATTTGTATAATAATTTGAATGCGAAGCTTAAGATGCACGTAAGTATTAAGTGATGTTTGTGTTCTATAGAATATGTTGAAATGCTTAACTGTGTGTCTGGCTACAAGAATTAGATTTACAAACATCGACCCCCATAGCTTGTTTATGCTTGTGTGAGCACAATAGATTTTGGACAGGTCGTTGTGGCTTGGTGTGATGGCAACATAATCGTTTTTACGTTATACATTATCATCATTATCATCAGTCTGTGTTGTGAGTGCAGTTCAGCATGAGTGAAAATGTGACGCTGATGATCGAAATGCACACTTTAGTTATTTATCATCGACGAAATGAATGTGGCGCATCTACTCTCACGTATCAACGCTTCTCGTGGAGAGCGTTTGTATAATAATGTGGGTTTGTTCATAAGCGGCCATGGTCGCTTTCTCTTTTTTTCTTCTTCCCTGGGTTGGCTCTTGTTTTCAGAACAAAGAAAAATAACGTCTGTCAACTTTCTCGGGAGTCGTTGTTTGACTGCTGTTGTAACTTGCTGCCAGTGTTTTGTTTGTTTGTTTTTTTGCTCCTCTACCCCTCCCCCACGCACCACTGCCCCCCACCTGAAACGACTCGCGCAGAGGAATAAAAGTTGTACTTTTTTCTGTGCCACAGATCCGTCTCACGGGGAAGCTGTCGAGGCGGTTGATAATCGAAGTTTGGAGGAGATTCTCAGTTGCATCCCTCCACCCCCGCCCCCAGCAATGACCAATGAACCGGGCGCTCCTCGCCTGATGATAACACATTTAGTTAATCGCAACTTTAAATCTTACGCAGGCGAGCAGATTCTGGGGCCTTTTCACAAGGTACGACCAAACATGGTTACAAATGTCAACCCTGTGTGGGAAATATTTGTGTGCTGTGTTAAGCTCACAGATTTACTACTATTTGTAGTGTTTCTCAATTTTATTTCATTTCTCTTTAATTTCATATTATGCAAATGTCAAACACAGTTGCCTTGTGTTGTGGTAGACACAAACAAGTACAGAAATATAAATTACACCACATTAAAACATTTATTTAATTTTTGGAAAATATTTTTTTCAAAGAGGAAAAAGTCGCACTCCTCCATTTTGATTTAGTGAGTTTATCATACAAGGGTTAGTGATCTAGTGATGTGCTGACTTTTCCCTTAAATTAAGATTTTCATTAAATTTTACATTTTTACCTTTTTCTGCTCCCCTCATTGCTCTGTAAATATCTGTATATTAAAATAAATGTTAACTACACCCACTTGGAATACATTCACTATCTCAATCTTACTATGCTTAAATGTTAATATGTGCCTTTTAATGTTATGACATTTACATTATTTGTTTGTGGATGCAGTATATATTTATATAATTGATTTATATAATTTTTTACATCTTCTCTCTTCTTTCTCTCAGCGCTTCTCATGCATCATTGGTCCAAATGGGAGTGGGAAGTCCAATGTGATAGATTCGATGCTCTTTGTGTTTGGATACAGAGCTCAAAAGATCAGATCGAAAAAGCTCTCAGTGCTGATTCACAGCTCTGATAAACACAAAGATGTGCAAAGCTGTACTGTGGAGGTGCATTTTCAAAAGATTATTGATAAGGTATATATGTATCTATCTATATATCAGTCACACAGATACCTTCTACACACACTCCGGCCTCTCCTAAATTAGAAATATTTACCAGTGGACAGATTTTGTTTTTCCCTCAAATTTAAAATTATTTATTTTCTATGCTCATGAGGTAATATTGCTACATGATTATCACACCAGTGACTAAACACAGACTCAAATTGATCATGAAAGTTACAACTAACACCCACACATACCATAGTCAATTCAGAATGTGCTAGAATTGATTCCTGTGTTTTTTGAATAATTTTTAAATGTGTTATTTAGTGACTAGGCTCTACTTTATTTGAATATACTGTGAAAATTCAATAAAATGAGTGTTTGTATTAAGAGACAAATTTTTTCTGTTGTATTAGATCACAAATTACTGTGAAAACTGACTGTAGTAAAAATAACTAGAGTTTATCATGTTTCTGTATTTGATCTGCTGCAGGGGGTGCAAGTCTTGCCTTGCCCACTGTCAAATATAAGCCTTTCTGTTTGGTCCATTAGTTCACAATAAATTAAAATCAGTTTGCTAAATTAGTGCCATAATTCTATGAACCCTGCCAGCTTTACAATCTGCCATTTCTGAAACTTAAAAATATGTTTTTAAGGAGTGGTGTACACAACTGAAATTATTTGACTTGCTTCTAAAATTAATACATTTTTTAGGAAAATGACTGACTCTTTTGCATTGCAGTTATATCTCATCATTTTAACTAACATGTAGTTGTTACAACTTTGTAAATGTAACATGATGGAATAAACTTCAGTATTGATATTGTTTATTTACATGGCAGTGTTGCTGGCCTTGTTCTGTTGTGCTTCTTCTTAATTGTTTGTACTGTGTAGTGTTTTTCTCTAACCACCCTCAGTGGCTTTGTCAGTATTATGAGTATTATCATTTGATGTGTAGAGCTACGTGAGTTTCTTCTGAACTGTTCTTCTCTAAGCTGCTCTGTGTCTTCTGCCCCTCCCCCTCTGAGCCAGGAAGGAGATGACTACGAAGTCATCCCCAACAGCAAGTTCTATGTTTCCAGGACTGCCAACAAAGACAATTCCTCAGCCTACCATATCAATGGCAAGAAAGCCACATTCAAAGAAGTGGGGGCTTTACTCCGAAGCCATGGTATTGACCTAGACCACAACAGATTTCTGATCTTACAGGTAATTTTACTTTTTTCATGTAATTTCCTCGTCCACTTCTAACTCTGCTTTTTTTTTATACTTGCTGTGACCATCCCATTCTGTCAGAGATTTCCTGCTTTTCGTTCTCTGCCCATTCCCCAGTCCTCTTTGAGTCAAATGTTTCATGGCTACCTTAAGGCCATGCCTGTCTGTGGTAATAACCTGTTGCACTGGAAGTGGAAAGGAGAGGATGTGTCCTCTGCCAGCCCTTAGACTGCTATAGCAGCGCATCATGGTTTGAAACAATGTGGAAAAGGTGCGAACCATTATTTGCTGCTTTAGAATTTTAAGGAAAAAAGGCAGTTTTCCTCATAAATGGGCCAGCATGTAAGTGGCTGTAGTTGAACAACTAACTCAGATTTTTGGATGGGGTTGACCCTCCTTTGGGGACAGGTTGGACCTCCCTTCCCCTCCCTTTCCCATGTACCTGCCACGCTTTAGCAGCACGTAAATATTGGCGTGTGAGAATAGACCCCAACCCCAATATTGGCAGTGCTGCTTCAGTGTGACCGGATCAAACACCCTCCATTACCATGGCTTAAATATTGGTTCAACATTTTGTTTGTGTGTTGTTGTTTTTTTTACTCCCACTGTGAATGTAATGCATTTCTGTATATTTTTAATTATTATTTTTCTTGTCATATTTTTTTAAAATATTTTTTTATTTATTTAGCATTGTGTTGCACAGTTTGAACCAGTCCACTAGTTACACTCCTACCCCCTGTGATTGTAATACATGTGTGACCTGCCCATTATTGCTGATTGCCCCAAGGCTTATGGGGCAATGACTCATGTCGAGGTAATGGGTATAACAAAGTGACTTATTAAGTCTCTGTTGTCCCAATTTTTAAATTGAATTTGATTTCATTATTTTTACAATATGTGTGGTAGTTTCAGGTGAACATTTAGTTTCTACCCTACACTGGTTTTGTAGTTAGGTGCTTGATTGTGTCCTGCTTGCCTTTTTAGTGTGTGTGTGTGTGTGTGTGTGTGTGTGTGTGCGCGCGCACATGTCCATTCTCACTCTTGTTGGATGTTAGATTTTCAGCTCTCTGTTTATGATATGGCTATGGGAGAAGACTTTAGCTTGTTCTCCAAGGTCACTTTTCTAGGCTTTTGGCTAAAGGGGAAACTGTCTATTTTGTGCATTGGTCAGAGTACAGGATGACGTGGGATTCTTCCCCTTCCACTACTGGCTTCTCTTTTCTTTCATACCAAAAAATAATATGTGTGCTCCATTTGTTTCCCCTACATATAAATTAAACATAATTTGAGACTTTGTTAGTTTTTCCTATATCTGGACTGAATTTGTGTTTACCTTGAATTTTACTGTGTAGCAATATTGTTATTCTAAGCAAGTTTATCTAAATAAAATAAATAAATAAAAATGAACACATGTTCAGACAAATGTGATTACACTGGAGTGTTTGGAGAGAACTTGGGGGCAAGTAGTATACATTGGAAATTCAACCAAAGTGTAGCTACAAGAAGTCAGCATTTGCATGCTATGAAAAGCATTTGTTTTTACATCATTTTAAATTTGGTTAATTATAATTTTAACACAAGTCCTATAATGGGTAGTGATTGTTGGTGGGGTGGTGAAGTGATGATGATCTATTACCATGGACTGTGGATATTACAACATTAATACTTGTGTTCTGAAACGTGTTTAACATGTCTGGTAACACCATTTACTAATTTGTCAAATTGAATTATATCCATTATTTATGAAGAAAATGTTGTTCAATCTTTTCATTTTCTGTTCTCCTTTTGTTTTGAATTGCTGTAACAGTTTAGCCTCAAAGAGAATCTCTAGAAATAATGACTGCATTTTGTGCCAAGTTGTGTGTGTAGCAGACCAGCATTATTGAAAGTCTAGAAATATGAATTCAGTTGACCACATATCTTAATAGTGAGTGTTGTGGGCATTTTTTTTATTACTACAAATTAAATGGGGGGGTTGTTTTATTAGAACTTTTAGCTTTGTTTTCTGTGAATGATTGCATACATTTCTTGTCCATGTGGTGTTCTGGACTGTAACTAGGGCGAAGTGGAGCAGATTGCCATGATGAAGCCTAAAGGTCAGACAGATCACGATGAGGGCATGCTTGAGTACCTGGAGGACATTATCGGCTCCTGCCGCCTCAAGGAGCCCATCCTAACCCTGGCCCGTCGCATTGAGCTTCTCAATGAGCAGAGGGGAGAGAAGGTGACATACACTCACACATAATCTGCTCACACAGCTAACCAACTTTGCTTCCTGTGTCCTGACTTCATTTGCTGTGCTGTTTTTATACAGTAGAGGTTAGTGTTGAAAGAGGTTTTTGTTTACGTATGCATGTGTTGGGAAGTTTTTCATGCACATATCCGAGATGAAAATTATACAGTTTTTAGTGTTTAACGAAAGTATGTCAGATTAGTTGGTACTTGGGTGGGCCAACAACCCCAGACATGATTCATGGCTCTTCATTGAAAACGTTTTGTGCACATATATTTATAGCGATTAGAAAAAAATTAATGGTATTAAAACTTTTATTAAAATATGTATGTGGCATCAGCAATCGAGAAACTTTAAAAAATGCTGTACTTTTTTTTTTTTTTTTTTTTTTTCTTTGTTTTTTTTAACATGTCACCAATGCTTGTGATTTATGTGTAGAAATTGTGTTGAAGTTTTGTCACCTGATATTAACTACTGCAATATGTTTACTATCCTAGCTAAACCGAGTAAAGCTAGTGGAAAAGGAGAAGAATGCTTTGGAGGGAGAAAAGAACAAAGCTGTGGACTTCCTAACCCTGGAGAATGACATCTTTAAACACAAGAGTCAGCTCTGCCAATATTATGTGTGAGTGCACCAGCACCGTTTCTCTGTTCCCTACAAGACCAATGAAACAATAATATAACCTCATTAAATTTCAGTGTAGACCCAACAGTAAAAGGAGAGAAAAAAATCTGTTCAATGAATGCAAATATTTATTAATATACTATTTTTAAACTTTAATAGGGGCACCATGACACTTTTCTGGTGTCGGACCCCATTTTCTTAGCTTTATGTGTAAATTATTAAATTTTCTGATATCTCTTTGCCATTAGTCATGATCTGCAGAAACGTATGGTGGATAAAGAACAGGAAAAGCAGAAGATCTTGGAGGACACCAAAGAACTCACTGAGAAAAATGCAAAGATATCGCAGGAGACAGAGAAAATGAACCAAGAGCTCAGAAATGTGGAGAAGTAAGGCATTTTGTGTTCATGTTCCTTTTCTTTCTTTCCATTAGCCAATGTAACATGCTTAGAAGGTTACTGTCTTTTCTGCTAAATCAATAATGTTGTGGTTGTTGTCAGGGCATCTCTTGCTCTGAACATTTCTGTTTAGAGGCAAAATTCCAGTTCAGGTCTGGAAAAGCAACAGTAGTAATTTGTGTGTCCTAAAATTTGATTGTTCCACAAATGGCTGCAAAAAGTATAGAAAAAGTGTTGTTCTCTTGCCAAAAAAGGGTATAAACTTGACGTTCTAGATGCCATAATTTTGCTATTTGTTGGCTTCGGTGATCATAGATTTTTTTTATTTTTTTTTTAAACTGACAAAACTTCCTTGAAATGAAAAATGGCAGAGCTTTACTGTGAAGAGCTTGCTGTGTTATATTATAGAAACTGACTCTATTATTCTTTGTATTTTTCTTTTTTAGATTCTTATAGGTTATATAATATTTCAGTAAATTTTTTTCCATGATTGACCCAGTAAAAATGATGTTCCTCCACCAGGAAACAAAACAAGCTCAACAAGTACATTGAGACCCAGAAGGAGAAGTTCACCCAGCTTGATCTGCAGGACGTTGAAGTGCGTGAGAAGATAAAACACTCAAAGAGCAAGAACAAGAAACTACAGAAGCAGCTTGAAAAGGACAAAGAAAAGGTGTGTTGGCCTTTAAATTGTGTCCACTATTACACACAGTTCAGTGACTTAATTAAAGTTGTTATTACTGTTTGCTACTATGCTGTAGTTTTGATTATTTCACTCTGATAATATCACAGTGGGGATTTGCAGTGTTCAACCAGACACATAATCTGTCAGGAGAGCGTAAATGTAGCCATTTTATAAGAATTTACAATACTTGCACTAAATCAAAGCAAGCTAGCACCACTGGTATGACACTCCAGTGTTACTCTGTTTATTTTGTCCCGTGGCCAAGAAAGAAACATGGGCACTAAAAATACAATTTCCGTTGCTTATAGAAAACACAAGGGCTGTTTTTTGAGGCCTAGAGAAAAAGACATTTGTCAAGGCATTACAGAAATTTGCACATAAGTGATAAACTACAATTTAACTGCTATCTGTGCCTTATTTATTTGGTTTGCAATCAAATTTTGTTTATGTTTTACAATTGTAAACACAACAGTGTACAATGTGTGTGTTTTTAAACTTTGGTTCATTTTATGTTGTCTACATTTCAATTTCAAAACCACACATAGACTCTACAGTCATTTCCTTGAGAAAGAATTTTAAAAAATGTTTAATGAAAATCAACTATACTTTAAGTTGTAAGGATAATTTGTGTAAAAAAAAAAAAGTCAGGCAATGTAGTGTTTCAACAAAAAGCCTTGGATGGTAGTTGTTGTACAGTGAAATTGGCTTTTGTACAAAGAGATTGTGAAATTTTGCTACTGAAAAATTATGCTGTCATTTGCAAAAGTGTGTGCTTTCATTTTTCATACTTTTTCTTTCCTTGGGTAAGGAGAAATCCCTGTATTTCTAAATTATTAACATTAGCCATATAAGGGGGGGACCTGTTGACTTGAAAATCAAATTTCATGGCAGGAAGGGCTATCTGCCTTAAACTAGCCACTAGGGGGGTGTGAAGTAACACACAAGTTGATTGTTAGAGTGTGTGCCTGTTGATAGCCTGTTCGTGCTCTGTTTTACTATAATGATGTTCCTGTCTTTTAGAATGTTTCTCTAACTTGCGCACTTACTTAAAAAACGTTTTCACACAAACCTGGAGCTGAGAGTTCCCTCGTAACTGTAGGTATAGCTTCTCATCTCCCTCTCTGCTGTAAAACCCCCATCTGCTCCACCTACAATGGCTATGCTCTGGAAACGACTTGGTCAGAGGCAGGCAGACCTCTGGGGAGCAGTGTTCTGCTGTGTGGTAGTCAACTATGGCCTGGCTTGTGTAACACTCCCAGCAGCCACATTCACATTTCACCCGCAGTTAACCCTACAAAACATAGACTATATACCACACCACTCCTTGCCTTGTTTCAGCCCTGCCAAGTGGCAGACTGTTGTGCCAGTCTTAACCAGGGCTTGCTCAGTGTGTGTTTATAGTTGATTACAGTTGTGTGTTTTGGCCTGTTTCTGAATGTGTAGCACAGCTGCTTGTAACTGGCACTGGTAAAAAAAAAAAAAAAAAAAAAATACCCTACTGAATCCATTTACTTTATACCTCTTGTCTCCTAAAGTCTTCACTGATCCCTTTATCTCAACATCTAATTTAAGAGGTAAAGGGCTATTACTCTGTGGTTGGTTGAAGTGTGTATTGATAGATTGTGTCCTCAAGTTGAATCTAGACAGATGAAGCCACCATTGCTTAGAATCCAGAATCGGACACATCTCATCTGTTTTTGGATGTTCTCCTGTCTGGCTCGTCTTTTAGCTGGAGGAAGTGCGCGGTGTACCAGCCAGCAGCGAAAAGGCCATCTCTGAGGCAACAGCTCGCAAGGAAGAGCTGGAGAAGAAAAAAGTGAAAGAAGAAGAAAAACTTAAGGAGGTGATGGAGAGTCTGAAGGAAGAGACCAGCGGCCTGCAGCAGGACAAAGAGGTATGTATACATATTGGTATTAGTTTGTTGCATGCATTTGTTCAACTTTCGATAGTAAACATTGTGCATCGTTTCCTGTAAAATCTTCTTTTTGTGCTCTCCAGACCAAAGAGAAAGAGCTGATGGAGCTCAGTAAGGCTGTAAATGAGACCCGGTCTCGTATGGACCTGGCTCAGTCGGAGCTTGACATATACCTTAGCCGCCACAACACAGCTGTGACGCAGCTCAACACGGCCAAGCAGACACTTCAGACAACCACTGACACACTGCGTGAGCGACGTGCTGCCATCAAAGACCTGGAAGTCAAAATACCCCAGAAAGAACAGGAGCTTAAGAAGGTAAAACCAACATTGTTTTTAGATGGTACTTTGTTAAGGCAGGATTTACATGGGACATTTTGCATCTGTAAAAATAAGCAACTTCTGTTGAAACCACTACAATTCCAGCTGTACTCACTACATCTGTTGCGTATTTCTGCCCAGTAGATTGTGTCATTAGTGTGAGCTTCTCCTTTAATTGCTCCTCTCTCCCTCCCTTTTTTCCCCCTCTGCAGGATGAGGGAGAGCTGGGGGAGCTGATGAAGATGGATAATGAGACTAGAGAAGTGGTAAGGGAAATGAGGCAGAAGGTGGATGAAGCCAAGAGCTCTCTATCCTCCAACCGCAGTCGAGGAAAAGTCCTGGATGCCCTCATGCAGCAGAAGAACAAAGGCAGAATCTCTGGCATCTTTGGACGATTGGTAAAAAGCAGTTATAATATATAAATATACAGGGTTACACAGCTACAGTTTCGTTTACGATCATCTATGGTGTGCACAACAGATTGAATTTCATCATTGCTATATTAATTATCAACTCCACCTTTTTACAAGTTTATTTTATTTAACATTTTAGCATTCAGTGTCTAGACTGGAAAGCAGAAGTCTGTAATAGCTGTATTATAACTTATTTTTGTGCTTGTAGGGAGACCTGGGAGCCATAGACGAGAAGTATGACGTGGCCATTTCCTCTAGTTGTGGTGCTCTTGACAACATCGTGGTGGACACCATTGATACAGCTCAGAAATGTGTTACATTCCTCAAAGAACAGAACATCGGGGTCGCCACCTTTATTGGTCTTGACAAGGTAAAGGTCATTATACTTCAATCAAGAGATTGCAAACCGATGATTTTGTCTCTTAGAGGCTAGTTTGGTTCCGCCTTTCTGAGCTCCTTCTCATTCCCCATTACTTCCTTTGCTCAGATGAAGGTGTGGGAGAAGAACATGGCTCCTATTCGCACTCCAGAGGACAGCCCTCGTCTCTTTGACATGGTGCGAGTGAAGGATGCGAGTGTACGACCAGCTTTCTACTTTGCCCTAAGGGACACCTTGGTGGCACAGGACATGGAGCAGGCCACAAGGATGGCCTTTCAGAAAGACAGGCGCTGGAGAGTGGTCACCCTGAAGGGACAGATAATCGAGATGGCTGGTGGGCGGTCATAACATAACATTTTTTTCTCTAGCTCATATACTTAATGGCTCTCTCACTGAAGATAATAATACTGGTCTGGGTTGTGCTGCACAGGAACCATGACTGGAGGAGGAAGAGTATTGAAGGGCAGAATGGGTTCCTCTATTGGCACAGAGTTCACTCAGGAGGAGGTGAGTGCAAAACACACACATAAAAGGTTTGTGTTAATCGGATGTCTTTGAGTAGAAAGTTGGTTCTAACTAGAATTATATGAAAATTTCGAGCATTAAACACTTTCTTTTTTTTTCTTGCATTCTGATGAAATTTCTGCACCAGTTAATGGTGATTTTTATTATTTTTTTTTTTTTTTATTTATATAAAGAGAAACACACAATTCAGGTGGCAGATGACTATTCAAAATCTATAACCTAACTATGACAGAATATAAGTCAGTGCAGCCCTCAGTCATTCTGTGCTGCTATCAGATCTGTTTCTCCTGTAGATCAACTTATTTAATATCATCCCCGCTGTTTCATGATTTAGTCTTCCCTCCTCTTTGTGTCTTTGTTTGGGGAAGTAACCTCTTTAAATGTGACTGTGGCACCTTTTCATCGTAGTGATAAATCATTTCATTTTAATATAGTTATAAACTGTTGGACTTTAATAGCTCCTGTGTTTCAGCAGAATTTCTGCTCATGGTCAAAATTTTCTGCACATTCAGAATCTCTCCCACACATCTGTGTTCTGTCATGTCCAGAGAAAAGACAGGATATTACCAGACTAATGTCATCATTTAATGAGAAGTCTATCTGCCCAATATTCTGCTGTGCATTATGTTTTTGATCCGCTGGTAGTAACGTTATTCCCTTCAAACAGTTTGTCCGACGCAGTTTGGGATTGCATGATGCATGTGAAACTGAAAGTAACTGAAACACTTTTTTGATCAGAAATCTCATCACAGATCCTGTTAGAAAGGTTCAGATGTTGTGTTATTGTTGCCTTATGTATCTGATAATAGTCATATTAATAGTCAAATGGTTTTCTAGTGGAACATACATTAACTTCAGCAGCTCATAAAGTGCAGCTCACAGTCCCAAACAGAGCAGGCTGTGCTTCAGTTTTTAGATGTTTATGTTTCAAAACTCTACCAGCTACGTTACCACTCCTCACAGCTGTCTGGAATCACAGCGCGAGAGGTGCAGTTGATTACTCTCTTGATTACACACTAGTAGTACGCCGGTGTGGCATCAGCTGGGCGGAGTTGATTCGCTGTGTGAGTTTAATCTTATCAGTTAAACATTTGTATTTCGCTGTGTGAGAAAATTAATGGGTGGCTTGGCAGCGGGTGAAAAATGTCATTTGCGTGAGTCTCGCGAGACAGCTTTTTACCTGATGAGAATCCTTGTCACAATTTAATCTCATGAAATCTCGTCACACACCTAGTCCTAACTGACCTAAAATTTAAAGCAGTGCATATTTGGTGCAACTTTTAGCTAATTTTTTTTCTAGATAGGAAAATGTTTTAAATAAAATGTTATGCAACAAACTTTTTCAAAGAAATGGATTAGATTTCTTCTTGTTACCGATTTTATCCAGAACTACTGAGACAAACTATAAGGCATCATCATTAAGTTCTAAGTATCATAAAACGGTGATGTTATTCACTCAAAGGAGGCCTTATAATTTTTACTCCAAGTGGGTGAAGCTTCATAAATAACTTGTAATTCCTGTTTGGCAGTAGTATTTAAGTTTTACTGAGCACATTTCCTAGAAGAGATTTTGAGATGCTGGATGAATATGGACCCCGCTATCAGATAATCACCACAGCAGGCCATTAGTGTGGGACAGTGGTTCTCAAAGTGGGGTCCTAAGGGGTGTTCCCAGGGGTACCTAGCAAAAAGGGGAATCATTCATTTTACCTATAATTACATCCATGAGTTATACAATGGCAGACTATGACTATTTGGTCATGGGTTTCATACACTTTCTGTAATGAAACATCCAAAAGCAAAAATCCTATCACAGGGATGAACCTGACACAAAATCAGATGAAATAGAGCGTCTGTGGCTAATTTGGTTTCAATTTAGGTGTCCTTGGCGTGAAATCGTTGGAGAGCCACTGGTGTAGGAGAGATGATGATTTTCATGTGTTTTTTGCAGCTTGACCGTATGGAGAGCAAGCTGAATGAGAAAGTGTTGAAGCTGCAGGGCTGCCAACAGAGAAGGCTGCAGCTTGAGGAGAACGTCCAGCGCCTGGGGCCACAGCTCAGAGATATGAAGAACACTCTGGAAAAATACGCCAACAGCATGACTGTACAGCAAATACGCCACTTCCTTTTCATTCACTGTGAAACAAACGTTTCGCTCTCAGCAAGCCTGTGTGACTGAGCATTTTCCTCCTTTCCTTCCTTCAGAGCCTAGCTGACCAGGAGGCACACTTGAAACTTCAAATCAAGGAACTTGAGGCCAATGTGCTGGCTGCTGCCCCAGACAAGGCCAAACAGAAACAGATGGAGAAGAGCTTGGAGGCCTTCAAAAAAGGTGGGATCCCCCTGTAAACTGTAAAGGGTTGTTAAATGTTGAAAACATCATTTTGTAAATGTTCATTCTCATGTCAGACTAAGTTGTGATTGTGTGAAAGTACACTTAATCTGTCTAACTCCTTTCTCCCTGTTCTGTCCCTTCATTACCCTCTCTTGCTCTCTCAGATTATGAGGCAGCATCCAGTAAAGCGGGGAAGGTGGAAAGTGAGGTGAAAAGGCTCCACAACCTGATTGTAGACATCAATAGTCACAAGCTAAAGGCTCAGCAGGACAAGCTTGACAAGATCAACAAGGAGCTAGATGACTGCTCCTCCACCATAACCAAGGCCCAAGTGGCCATTAAGACAGCTGACCGGTGAGGAAACAATGCATGTTTTACATTGTTCACACACTTGTTGAGCCATTTTTAAGCAACTAAGTTTGACTGTATTTGTTACGGTATCTGATTTAAATTGTATATGAAACTGTACTGAAGTCACACAATTATTTAAAAAAACAACTTGACATAATGTTATCAAGAGGAACACACAACTGTTTTTATTGTTCTCTGCAGACCTTTTAGTCAGTTAAGACATTTTAGTCATTATCAGTACCTGGTAATAACTACTGGGGTTCTGGGTGTAGTTAAAATCTGCATGTCTGACTCAGCAAGGAAGTAACTCTGTAGTTGTGCCCAACACTTAAGGATGCCAACATTTGTGTCAGGTTGTACATCACATATAAGTAACATCAGCATACAGGAATGCTCACTAGACTCCTCTCTTCCTCCTGTTGTTGTCATTGGTTTCTTTGAGATCAATGTTGTGGTAGCAACTAAAACGGACATCTAGTAATTAGTATCTGTAGCTGGAACATTAAAATTGATCATGTGGGCAGGACAGCCAGCCAGGCAAGCAGTCTGCTGGAGCAAAGCGACGCTGGTGGCTGCATGTGACTTGGTTTGTTTGGCTTGAGGAGCTGTCCAGACCGTTAAGAACCCAGTGGAGATTCTAAACGGAGATGTAAAGAGGCAGCCTGTGTGAACGTGCCTCTTCCTTCATGTTAAATACAGCCTTGATACAGTTTCCCACTAGGGATGCAACAATTACAGATTTTGTTGGTACGATTATTGTCAGAGAAATAATCACGGTTTCACGATTATTATGCATTAATTAATTTCACAACACTAGTAATGACTTAAGTTGATTTTTAATATTTAATTTCATTAACAATTATATTTCTATAATATGTAAGTGTTATTACTATAAGAGGAATATTAACTTTTATCCCCCAGGGGAAATTGTTATAAAGGAGGGGAATAAACTGAACTGTTACTGTGATCGACTCTCATCCATACAAGTTTTAGTGAAAATGAGAGAAAGAAATTGAGTGCAGTGTTAACTGATATGCAGTTAATTGGTAGCCTATAGTCCTGAAAGTCTATAAGCTCCTGATATATGTTAGTGTTTTAGTGTTCAGTGACTCAAGGTCTTGAGAGGACTACGTCTTCCATAATGGCCTTTTCAGAAAAGAAGCGATTTGCACTGGAAGCTGCTCAGAGCTAAAGTTCAACTACTTTGACTGCAGCATGCGCGCAAGCTCGCCGTGCGGTGCACGTTGTTCAACGCAGCAACAAACCAAGCCATTGAAAATAATGGGCCTCATAGCGCAGCGGAGCTGTCGTTGCAGTGGGTCTGAAAGTTTACATCTGTTTGGTTTGTTTACGTTGCACTGAAAGCTTGACTCTCATCGCTACGGCATCGATTGTAAGTGACACATTTATATTTAATTCCCTACCAACTTGCTACGTTATTCAATATAATGTATTAGGCCTAAATTTATTTGGGCGTGCAAAGCTAGGTGGTGATCCCGCAGGTGCTGCATCAAGTTTAATGTAATTATTTGCTGTTTTAGCAGGAACCTTTTAACGGCAAGTTTTTGAACATGTGATCAGTTGTCTTCAGTAACGCGCTGGTCAGTCTTAGTGTAGCCGAAATGCTCCCACACTGCCGACATGAGCAGTTTCTTTGGTGGAAATAAAGCTTCACAGTTTGGCCCCTCTGCCATAGTTTAGCCAGTGTACAGTAGCTTCTGATAAGCACAACACTTAAGCTGGTGCACCGCTCCTGTAACTTTGTTTTATGCAAGTTGCCACAGTTTCGTTCCGTGCAACAGAAACACTCGGTGTAGCGGCGCCTTTACGATTAATTAACCGTGACGTTTTAAAGCGGGTTAATAGTGAAATCCGGTAATCGCTGCATCCCTATTTCCAACTCACTACTGTTCTCCAGCAGTGCTTCCACCATAGTTAGAAGGGCAAAAGATCTTTTGTTTTGCACAAACTTTGCAGTTCTGTTCATAACTGTCCTGTAATGTTTGAATGGAATCAACATGGAACTTAAGAGAGACATGTCTGCTCTAACCAGGTTCACTCTGAAATCCTCCATTTTGGCCTTACATCCAGACTAAGCCAGCCCTTTTCAAATTCTGAGATGCATTTTATTGCCTCTAATTCTTCCTGTTAGTCGTTTTTTTTCATGGCAAGTGTTATCATTGATCTGTATTGTGTATTGACTTCACAGGCGAATCATATTAATTAGAGTAGGGTAGTATGTATAAGCTCCATCAAATCACTACTTTAAGCACCTGACAACAGAAATGGATGTGCCTTTGGCTAAATTGAAATGTAGTGTAAGTGCACAAGATGAGACAAAATAGGTTAATCGTGCTGAAAGCAAGTGTAGTATGTCCCATCAACACCATTTCTGACCTGATAATAGCTGTAATACATGTGGTTTTGACAATGGAAAGTGAGGGTTTACCATTTTTGCAGCATTGCAACATGTAGCTCACATTACTCCTCCTGTGTAGTTTCAGAGTGGGTTAACTGTGATAAATATCAGAAGTTCAAAAGTTGAAAAGCGGTTACTGACCTGAGATCCTTGTAACCATATAGACAAGATGGTTGCTCTTCAGCAGTCACTCTAGTAGTTTTGTTTTGAAATTATCAGTAATGTTTCACTCAGACACACTGACCTCACTAACTGCTACCCTGACAGAGGCTAATATCTGTGTCTTTCGCTGCCCATGTCCCCTCTGCAGCAACCTGAAGAAGTGTGAGGAGAGTGTGATTCGAGTGCAGGGTGAGCTGGAGGAGAACGAGAAGTCGATGGCTGAGCTCACAGAACAGCTCAAGAAACTGGAAGATGAGGCTGGGGAGGTCATGAAGGCCTGTCAGGAGGCTGAGGTTAGCACTCTTTATTCACTTTGTGCTCATTGTTTGTTTTTGTTTTTTCTTTACAGATTTTCACAGAACATTTCCAGATATATTATGTCAAATATATCCAAAAGTAGTTTCCTGTTCCAAGACGACATTCTTGACAGCAGTTTATTATAAATCTGGTCTTCTTGCAATGCAGATAGCAAGGACTGCATCTTGTAATTTGAAAACTAAAGAGAACAATTGCTGATTACTCCCAAAGGAAAATACAATAAACTGTTATGAGTTTAGTTACTCTTTTTAATTAAAGTGTTTCAAAGGTGCTGCTGTCCTGTATTACAGCCTGTCAAAACATTTTAAGTATGCAAGTGATTTACTATTGTATATCTGTGGGGATAATTCGTAATTATGACCCATTTCTAGGTTTAGTAACTTTTTATTTTATTTTTTTTGCTTTAGCTTTGTAAAATCTCAACATCTAAATTTATTGTAAGTAAATTCTTAAATAAGTTCCGCTGTTTTTGTCTTGTCCTTTAGGCTGCACTTCCTGAGGTGCAGGAGCAGTATCAGGGGGTGTTGAAGGAGATAAAGTTGCTACAGCAGCAGGAGCACGCACTGCAGGAGGAGTCCCTCAGTGTCCGGCTCCGCATTGAGCAGATAGAAACCACCATCACTGAGCACAACAACAAGATCAAACACTGGCAGAAAGAGGTGGGTGAGGAACGGCGTGTGTGCGTGCGAGTGTGAATTCAAGTACAACTTGGGTTTTATTTTTGGAACTGATTTTAGGAGCTTTTGGTAATGATAACATTATACTTACCAAAGCTATTGTTGAGAACAGGGAGCTCAGCTATATTGCTGAAAACTGGATCAACAGGGTAACTGACACGGGCAATAAATGCTTCATGTATGTAATGTTTCTGTTTATGTTGTTCAGGCCACCAAGCTGTCCCTTCATACCATTGAGGACAAGCCAGCAGAGGAACTTCCCGTTCTTACTTCTGCTGAACTCGCAGAAATCTCAGAGCCCAACGTCATCATCAACAAGATCGCGGCGTTGGAGACCCAGTGTGCTCAGATGAAGCCCAACCTCGGAGCCATTGCAGAGTACAAGAAGAAGGTATGCACAAATATGACCAGGGATCCTTCTCTCTAACTTTAGCTGAGGTTTATAAGTTTTGCCATTAATCAACAGGGTACCCGCAAGGTCTTAAAAGTATTAAAAATTCTCAAAATAAGTAGTTTTCTTGACTTTTCCTAGGATTAAATAAATGCTGTTAACATAAAAAATGTTTTTTGTGTATACTGTTACAATTGACTACTTGCATGCCATCTGACTTCCTGTCTGGAGAGGGGTGGGGGCACTTACGACAAAATACGCATCTTTTTAATTTTATTTTATTATAGTGAACACACACCTCACAAAGCTATTGTGTGTTTAAAAATCTATGCGAGTATTATTATAATAAAGTGTTTTATTAAATTCAACAAGGCTACTTGGTAAATCTAGGGCTTAAAATCCATACTGATTTTCCATTATATTCTTTATACGTTGCCAGTATGGCCGCAAAGTTGGCTTTAAAGTGTTTTGGAGAACCCTGATCAGTCATACACTGGATGCATTTCTTCAGTTTACAGCAAATAAACATAAGAGGCGCATTTCCTAGTTAAGTTTTAGAGTTTTCAACTAAAAAAAAAAAAATTAAAGGGAGCCATGCTGGGAGGGTAATTATGAAACTATTTTGAAGTTATTAAAAAGGAAACTTACTCGAGCAACGATTTCAACATGTGTCACTGCGTTCTCAGGAGGAGCTGTACCTGCAGCGTGTAGCTCAGCTGGACGAGATCACTACAGAGAGGGACTCATTCAAACGCGGCTATGAGGACCTGCGCAAACAGCGCCTCAATGAGTTTATGACTGGTTTCAACATGATCACAAACAAGCTGAAGGAAAACTACCAGATGCTTACACTGGGTGGCGATGCAGAGTTGGAGCTCGTGGACAGTTTAGACCCTTTCTCTGAGGGCATCATGTTCAGGTGAGGAGAAAAATAGTTCAGAGACCAACGGCGCATTAGGTGGATTCTTGTTGATTCAAAACCTTGTCTAGATATAAATCATGTCCTTTTGTTTAAGCAATGGTTTTCTGTTTCTCACTGTAGTGTGCGTCCACCAAAGAAGAGCTGGAAGAAGATCTTTAACCTGTCAGGGGGGGAAAAGACCCTCAGCTCCCTGGCACTGGTGTTTGCTCTGCACCACTACAAACCTACACCGCTCTACTTCATGGACGAGATAGATGCTGCTCTTGATTTCAAAAACGTCTCCATTGTGGCCTGTTACATTTATGTGAGTGTGGATGTGTGTATTAGGCAATAAGACAAGCTGCATGGCGAAGTGTTCAAGATCTATCACTTTTAAGTTCAAAGTACATTTTAGTAGCAAGATGTTGTAACACGAAGTCATGAAAAGCCTAATTAGTGGCAAACACCTGCTTAAGCCAGTTTTAACTGCCGTTTCTGGTTAACGTTCTTTCTCAAACAGAGAATGGGGGTGTGGTTAATAGTCAGACGTAATACATTACCAGTGTTCACTAACGATATGCTGTGTTAACATCACTACACTGTGTATTAGTTTAGTACACTTCACTGTCTGGCAGGAGTAGCTATTACTTAACCATGACAGAAACTAATGTGCGAGTATCAGCTGTTATCAATCATACAGTCGATGGTCCTGTCACGCACTGCAAACGATAACTCCCACTACGTTTTATGGTGCGCTTACTTTACCGCGGGGGTGTGGTGGGTGCCTCCGCCGATGCATTGGTGAAACAGCCGTCAGTAAAATGCATGTTGCAGACTGTATGTAAGACGGTGGCAGGTTAAAGTGCGATGTGTTTTCTGTCATCTGTCCTCCAACACCGGCACGCACAGATGCCATAATGAAAATGAACAGCACACTAAACCAAGAGGAGGAAACTAAAAAAATAAAATGAAGACCCTCTGTTAGCCAATCCAACGAAGATTAAAAATCAAGGGCAACTGGACTTGGTTGAAGATACTGGAAGACGTTTCGTCCCTCATCCAAAGGACTTCTTCAGTTCTGACTGACTGGCAGGGAAACTCCGCTATTTAACCTCAGTGGGGTCGTTATCCCGGGTCATCGATACCGCTGGTTCGTTAGTGTTCCTTATTGCTGTGACGACAGTCGTTAAGACTACCTGTGGCCAAGACTGAACGACCATCGTTGGTATCTTCACCTGAGGCCAATAGGTTACGTTTGTTGTTTGTTGGATGGTTTGAAAGAGGTGTCAAGGAAGCCATCTACACCAGGGTCGAGAAGCCGTCATTGAACAGAGGAGGGGGTCTACGCCACCACTTATCCCCCACTTACAATGCTGTCCTTTCATCACTTCCCAGGAAACTCAACAAACGTAACCTATTGGCCTCAGGTGAAGATACCAACGATGGTCGTTCAGTCTTGGCCACAGGTAGTCTTAACGACTGTAACGACTGTCGTCACAGCAACAAGGAACACTAACGAACCAGCGGTATCGATGACCCGGGATAACGACCGCACTGAGGTTAAATAGCTGAGTTTCCCTGCCAGTCAGTCAGAACTGAAGAAGTCCTTTGGATGAGGGACGAAACGTCTTCCAGTAGCTTCAACCAAGTCCAGTTG
>NC_060166.1:25197237-25203605 GCF_021292245.1 Micropterus dolomieu | reverse complement strand
CCATCTACACCAGGGTCGAGAAGCCGTCATTGAACAGAGGAGGGGGTCTACGCCACCACTTATCCCCCACTTACAATGCTGTCCTTTCATCACTTCCCAGGAAACTCAACAAACGTAACCTATTGGCCTCAGGTGAAGATACCAACGATGGTCGTTCAGTCTTGGCCACAGGTAGTCTTAACGACTGTAACGACTGTCGTCACAGCAACAAGGAACACTAACGAACCAGCGGTATCGATGACCCGGGATAACGACCGCACTGAGGTTAAATAGCTGAGTTTCCCTGCCAGTCAGTCAGAACTGAAGAAGTCCTTTGGATGAGGGACGAAACGTCTTCCAGTATCTTCAACCAGTTGCCCTTGATTTTTAACCTTCGTTGGATAACTATGACCTGGATGACTGAGAATCTTCATAGACATCTGTTAGCCAACTTTCTGCAATAACTATGCTAGCTAACTACAACGACAAACCAACAATCAGACACAGTGAGACATACCTACTGTAAGTTCCAAGTAAATGACATGATAAATTGGTTAGCTAGCTCACAACGATGTTTATTGGTTTGATGCTCTGACTTAACGAGGCGTGACAGTTTAAGGAGGCATGAGAATGATGTATGACTTATGGAATTACTATAGTCATATGTCACAACCCCGTTTTAACAACTAAGCAACTTTGAGCACAAAACTAAGCTATTTGGCAAACTGTGGGTAAACAACATTTTAAGGAAGTGACTCAGAAAAATATGAAATATCATAGAAATGTCAATACACTGGAGGGGGGGCTTTAATTTTAGTGTCCTGGGGAAAGACACTGAATCTGAGAGCTGCTGATGGATGGTACAGTGATCCAACTAAAGTGCATTAGGCAGTTTAAGAAGTGTGGAGCTAATCAGTGCAGTAATAACTGGCTCAGTGTTTCTGTTGTGTAACACTGGAATGATGGAGGATTTGAGAAAAATCACCTGTTTTTGGGAGCTGGACCAAAACAAAGTGCTAAGCCCTTTAACTGTTAGCCTACACTGTGTCCATTGTTGCTATAGGCTTTTGGATGAATGTTGACTTCATTCTTACAGTATATAAAACTCAATTGAGATGAATATCAATGTTTTCCCCCCTCTCCCTCATCTCTGCAGGAGCAAACAAAGAACGCTCAGTTCATAATCATCTCCCTGAGGAACAACATGTTTGAGATCGCTGATCGTCTTATTGGCATCTACAAAACTCACAACACGACCAAGAGCGTGGGAATCAACCCCAAGACAATCGTGTTTAAGGAACACGACGCTGTCACCGCTTAAACCTGAATGGAACTCAGGACTATCTTTTCTGTTTTTACTTTCCTTTTCACACACCTTTTTACATGTCTTTTTATTTTGTCCTTTACAATGAATTGCTGCTATTCTTTATAACTGTTTGAATCAATAAATGTTTTATGGTAAGAGATTCCTTAATGCAGACATACAAACATAACCTTAAAAGGTTGGAATATACTTTCGTCAAGTATAAATTTAATATTTGTCAGTCAATTATGGTGAATTCACAGTAGGCTATATTTAAATAAATAAATTTTAAATAATTATCTGAAAACAACATGTGTTAGACCAGCACAGTCATGATTGGCTGACGTGTGAACACTGGTAATGTTCTGCTGAGGTTGCAATGGCTTGGACATCATATTTCACACTACAAAGACAACTGTAGCATGCATCAGTTAATTGAGTTCACTGAAACACTAATTGTACTGCTTCTCACACTGGCACACGGATGGCTTTAGAAAACGATGAATACTACAAAAACAAAGCATTTAAAGAAATGTATTATGATAATTTTAAAATATAAGTGAGAAAGTTTAGAAAAATACACCATACTATATACATACCATATACTGCTGAAACATTGATCAAAGTGCCATTTGTTCTGTCGGATGCTTGCAGTAACATAAGATCCTAGTTTGTATATGTGTACATAACTGATATCTGACAAATACTCGGGAAGTCTGGTTGAGCAAAATAACTAACATTTGTGGGATGCGCTGGTTAAACTTTTCCAAAGACTATACTCATTTAAAAATAGACTGTATGTCAGTACCATTGTAGTAAAAAAGAGCACTGTCCTAAACACTTTCTATTGATCCTGGTGGTACAGTCCACTACTATAAGGCTATTAAATGAGGCGAGGTAAGGCAAGGGGGTTAAAGGCACAGCAAGGGAGCCCGTCAGCTGTGCATCACTGCAACATGACCTGTGGACTCGGGTCGGGTGAAGTCGGGTCCACTCACCAGGCTCTAAAGTTCACATACAGCAAACAGTCGTGTGTAAGGAGATACATGTATATTTGTACTCCTGTCCTGAGCTCTCTGACAAGGGGGGAAAGTAACTGAATTGCCCCACTGCATGATGGGAAAGGCAAGTCTATGAACACTTTCACTTGGATTTTAGCGAACCTTAATCTGTTTAAAAAATGTCCATTATTGTGCAAAATGGTAAACCAACAGTAATAGACCACAAAGAAACATAACGCTACAATATGTAAAAAGATTTACAGATACATAAACAGCACGCGTTTTTTAAAAGAATTCGACAGCAGTATTGTAATATTTTCTGTGCAGTTCCCAAGCATGCAAATCCTATCCCATGCTCCCCCTGGGGTGCATAGGCTCCCCGGAATCTTTAAAGTGAGGTTGAAGGGGAAAATTCACCATCTGAGTAGACATAACTTTGTCTATCTGTTTTAGTTGAATGAATATTAATGTTATATTAAATTCTATTATCATTATTCTTATGTAAATATTCCCTCAATCAGCCTTGAATATCTCATTACCTGAATTTTCAAGTTCAGGAAGAGTACCAGCACTGCATTGTGGTCTATTAACTCCACTGTCATCACATAAGATTTAATGTTGGTCTAAATCTAAAAAACTTGTTTCGTTGTGAAGCTGACAGCAAAATATTATGTTCCCTGTTTTGGAAAACACTTCGTGAAAACACACGTGAGACTTTCTCAGTTTCTAAATGAAAGTTGAGGGTTCCAGTTTGGTCTCTTTCAGTTGGATGTCAGAGTTTTAAATAAAGCCGCCAGCTGCTGGAAGGCCTTTTCACCCACAGAGGAGAGGTGAGCGCTCCACCTCTCTGCGGTGGCCTCCATCACTGTGTATGCTGACCCTGCCATGTCCCAGATAGTTGTGATCAGTTCACTGCTCAGACCGTGGAGTAACTGACTGAACCGAGAGAAGCTGAGTGACGCCCCTCCGACCGGGTTGATCCACAGCGCTGCCAGCAGCAGCAGCCCCAGCAGCACCAACGAAGAAGAAGGCTGCACCTGACGCCACGTGTTCTGCACCCAGCTGTCGGACCGATCCCTCACTGCTTCCGCTTCCACACCAGTCTCCACGCTGCCGCATCTGGAACAGCAGCACACCTTAGGGACAGGTGCTTCCTCCAGGCTACCAATGGTCACAGCTGGCCAGTGCTGCTGGAGGTGCTCTGCTGCCCGCGGGGTGACTGAGAGGTTTATCATGGAGGGCAGAGGTGTTTTAATAAACTCCTCCACCCTCTCTCTGAACAAATGCACCTGCTCCAGGAAGACCAGCGGCGAGTCCTCCTCATCTACTGATGAACCCAAGGACACCAGGTCCAACTGTTCTTCCTGCAGGAAACGAGACTGTTATGATTAAGGCACACCAGTGGTGCTGAAACGATTAATCGAGTCAGCAGACTACGGAAAACAAATCCACAATCTGATTGTCAGTGAATTGTTTGTCATTTATTAAACAAAAATAGCTTGTTCCTGCTTCTAAATATGAGGATTTGCTGCTTTTGTCAGACAAAACAACCTGGGGCTCCACCTGTGATGGACATTTTCCATTAGATTCTAACATTTTATAGACTAAACAATCAATAACAAAAATCCTTTTTAGTTTCGATGCTATAAACCACAATATAAAACACACTGATTTTAACCACAAAATGTCCCACACCAATTTTCAAGATAAATAAAAGTCAATGCAGCATTCATGTCATTAGGGAGCTGCTGTAATTACCATATAATGGCGCTAAATAATTTAGAGGTGCCTGAAAACCAAACAAACATGGACGCCTCATGTTGGCCAAAGTCTGTCACCGAAAGTAGCAAAATCCAAATTCAGTCGATATAGTGCAAAATTTTCAGTGCACAGTATTTTTACCCTCACACAACCAACTCTGAAATCAAACGTCGTCTTGAGTCATAAAGTGATGCCAAACACTCGCATAACTCCACCATTCATCCCATAAATGCAGCACAAGTGTGCACACCAGTGACTGATAGTTGTTTCATTTTAAACAGCCACAGGCACCTCTCTTAAACTTGTTCTGAGATCAGTTTGATTTTGACACTTGTCTTTAGTACTACCTAATGAGCAGATGTTGCACAGCTGTGGAGCGCTGAAAACATTTCCTGTGATTACCTGTCCATGCTTAAGCACGCAGTTTGTGGGAAATACTAAATGTGTGAGGGCGATGGCGTGGGCTATGACTATCTAAATCGGCCATTGGCCCCTGAAACGCACCTGCAGCTCCTTTACTCTGTGGATGAGCGGGTCGTAGGCCCGGGACACCTCCACACCAGCTTTATCCAGGGCCTCCAGGTAGGCATGTCTCTTCCTGGTCAGCACCGCCTCCAGTGTCTGAAAGAACTGAATGACCTCCTGGCGGTCCTGCCTCAGCAGACCCTCACAGCGAGACTTCTCCTGCTCCAGCTGCTCCCCGAGCTCACACACCTAACAGAGGATGAGGGGAACATGCATTATATGATTATCTTTAGTTAAAAAATTTCCATATATCAATTGCAGTGGCACAGTGTCTTTCCACATGACAATCACTGGCCATATTGACAAGATTCTCTACCTGCGCCCATCTACACTCAGAGAGTTTGGCCAGCAGTAGCGATGGGGTCTGCTTTTCTCTGATGTATGCCGCCTGCAGGTCATCTATGGGATGGCCCTGGTGCTGCCCGACAGTCAGACACAGCCCGCAGATCAGTTGCCGGTCCTCGATGCAGTACATGTTCAGAGGCTGCCTGGGGTGCTCCTGACAGGAAGGGGGTCGCGGCTCGCTATCGCTCTGGTACTGAGACAGCAGATGAGCGAACAGAAATGCAAGACAGATGAGCACAAACTGAAGCAGCAAAAAGATTTACCAAATAAAGAGGATTTCAGACTGATGGGTAGTGAAAGGGTAAATGTTTTTCGGTTGAACACAAGGGATTCTCTCCTACTTTCTCGATGATGGCCCGCAGAGATACGTTGGTGGGCAGAGCGTCTACGCCCGCGGGGGGCAGCTCCACCACGCTGCGACAGTTGGGGCATTTTAGCGGCAGGCGGAGGGGACGCCAGATGGAATAGTTGGTGGACACCTGGAGCAAGTTGTCCAAGCAGGTCTTACAGAAGGTGTGTGAGCACGGCAGGACTCGCGGGTCAGAGAACAGTGAGTAGCACACCGAGCACGTCAGGTCCTCCTCAAGGGTGTCCATGGTGGAGAAAAGAGGCCCGGCTCAGGACGGCAGGATGGATGAAAAGCTACGTGTTGCACCTGTTCAGCAGAATACATTAACTTGCTGCAAATATAAAGTGAATATAACCTGGTGACTACTGTAAGTCGATCAACAGAAATTGTATCACAATTTTGATAATCAGTTAATAGTTTCATTAATTTTACAAGCAACACTTGTGTAATGGTTTGATGCTTTCTTTTTGTCATGACAGTAAAGTGAATATATTTGGGATTTGGATTGTTGGTCAGACATAGGACATTTTGTGACATTTTCGAGATAAAATTATGAATTGAGAAAATATAGCGCAGATTTAAAAAAATAATAATCTGTAGCTGCAGCAGCCCTAATGGGGTTAAGTCAAACAATGTCCTACACTTGGGTGTGGCATTTTCATGACTGTGTAAAACCCATTTTGTGTAACCACGCCAGTCCTATGAGTATTATAAAGTCAGTGGGCATTTTATTAGGTACTCTGTAACAAAGTTTACTTTTGTAAAGTTTATGGTGACATCGACAGATATGTTTGAATTCAATTATATGTTAAAAAAAAAAGCTCAAAATTATAGGCATCATAAAAGTAGACTTTATGATAGAACAACTGTTGGATGGCATTAGACTGTATAGGTGTAGCTAATAAAGTGCCCACTGAGTTTATAATTAGTGCTTCCCCTATTAGTACCAGGAGGTTTAACTAATAGGGATTATCTCACTCAACTAAGTCTAACAAGCATGTGTGGAAGAGGAGATCTTGTACTGGATAAACAGCCTAAAAAACGGCTCAGCTCCTATTAGAGGATCAGTTGGGGGGGGGGGGGGGGGGGGCCCCCCCCCCCCTTG